>NC_073694.1:111188261-111283261 GCF_029784165.1 Wyeomyia smithii
CGAATTACCTCAGTGGCTACTTCCACTCCGCACTTCTACTTGAGGGCCTGTGCAATATCGCACCTCTCGGTGATTTCATCCAGGTTTTTGAGCTGGAGAGTCACCTCTGAGGTGAGTGCCCGAATTTACACATCTTTCCCGAGGACCTGCTCGGCTACCGTCTTGTAGGCAGCGCCCTTGTTTTTAGCATCCTTACGGAGCTCAAGGATCATCTCGCCGGTGCGAGAACGACGGATGGTCCGCACATCCGCTCCCAGATCCTTGAGCTGGGTTTCGCCTCTCATTTTCTTCAAGACTTCGGAGTACTTGGACCCCTCCGTCTTGAGTATGAGGGCGTCGCCCCTGCTTCGCGCCTTCTTTCCCATTTTTGGACGATTTGTCGCCTTCTCGTCGTTGCGCTTGCTGTCTTTTTGGCGCTTCCTTCCTCCCACGGTAACCCAAGGGTTTCCCGTAGCTGCCACTTCGGCAGACTTTTCGGCGGACTTGGAGGCCGTTGGTGTGCTATCTCGCGGGCTTAGCACAACCAACCGTTTCTTGCTGTTCTCGGGGGCTTTCCCCGGAGACTGCCTTGCTCTTTTTGCGGCTGACCCGGAGGCGCAAACCGCTGCAAACGTGCAGGTGTCCGTTTGGACCGACTTCGTCGCCCTTCCGGTCACCTCCGTTGCATTCTTCTCTGCAGCCACCGCTCTTGCCTTGAGCTCGGCGTGCTCCTTCTTCGCAGCATCGACGGAGGACCGAAGCATGTAGAGAGCCTGCTTCAGGTACTTCGTCGTGTTGGTGCGACTTTTCGCAAACTCGATTATGGCATCGAGCTGCTCCGACAGCGCTACTACCTTCGGTAGCGTGTCTCGCTGTCTTCCGACCGCCTTTATCAACAGTGGACCAGCCACTGCGATGTCTTGCGTCGATCCGGTAGGCGTACTGCCTTTGCCGTCTTCGCAGGCGTCCTTTACTGCATCCATCTCCGCCTTTCTCGGCTGAGACCTCTGGATGCCTCCTCGTGCAAACGGGTTTTTCAACCCATCTGCACCCAATTGTTGATCTTCATTTTTTCAATATTCATTCTTGTTAATTGGGTCCCCCTTCCAGCCGCTATCCGTATCCATACTGGAGTGGTCGCCTATCTGGTCCCATGGTAGTCTATGCCGAAGCAGTGAGGCCATGGCTAGGGGCGGCTGCCATAGCGCCTTATGAGCAACTATGACACCCCCGACCGGCGCAAGTCAGGAAAGGACATCTGATCCCACTCCTGCCGGTTCCCACCGGGCAATGAATTTGGAACGTACTGGAAGGCCTGCCAGGTTTTACGGGACGGAGACCCCTGCACCGGTTGTTGTCTCGCCGTTTCAAGCCGTTGTCACACGACCTTACTAAGGGAGCTCGGCGCAGGTGCCAGCCCAGAATCGTGGTACGAAAACGAAATCCGACTCTTATCATATGGCGTTGCGACCAGTTACCGTAATTGGGAACTTACTGGCATCAATCCCAATGGGCGAATTAGTGCATTTGGGTGGTGGGAGCGGCACTATTCGCTCCGTCAGAGCTGCTTCCGGATAATGTGGCTTTTGTGAGAATTCGGCGGCCCAATGCCTGAGTCTCACCACAACCTAGGCTAGCTCTCGCTGATGGTCCGGGACTGCGTTCTTGCAGTTAGCACTTCCGTGGCCTACGGTAATCGCCAAATACCGACCCGTGGTGGCATACAGCTCTGCCATATATATATATATATATATATATATATATATATATATATATATATATATATATATATATATATATATATATATATATATATATATATATATATATATATATATATATATATATATATATATATATATATATATATATATATATATATATATATATATATATATATATATATATATGTTTATATATATATATATATATTTATATATATATATATATATATATATATATATATATATATATATATATACATATATATATATATATATATATATATATATATATATATATATATATATATATATATATATATATATATATATATATATATATATATATATATATATGAGCAA
This sequence comes from Wyeomyia smithii, assembly GCF_029784165.1. NCBI lineage: Eukaryota > Metazoa > Arthropoda > Insecta > Diptera > Culicidae > Wyeomyia > Wyeomyia smithii. The sequence goes on from NC_073694.1 coordinate 111,190,325, forward strand.
TTCTCGCTGAAACTAGGCCACTAGGTGCACAAGGTCTTTCAAATTTGATATAAATGCACATAGTTATTAGAAATAGGGAAAAATTGATAATGCCATTTTTGTTTGATCGAATTTGTTGACCCCTTGGTCACCAAGGGGCGAAACAGTTTTCAGAAAAGTTGAAATTTTAGCAATTCTTGAAGTATTATTTAAGCTATATCTCTAAAATTCGTAATGTAAAGTACTACAAAAAGCACTTTTCTGTAAAGAGGTATGATTGGGCTTTCATTTGAAGTGATCAGAATTTAGGCCGCCAGCTTGAATTTGGCCGCCATCTTGGATTATATCAGAAAAATGCAATTTTGACCATGTTCGCAACTACCAATTTTCGATCTGAGACCAGCATTGGAAAGCTGAGAAAAAATGCTATAAGACGCAAGAAAATAAATTCTGATCACTGCCCTATGATTCCTCTTTACAGAAAAGTGCTACTTGTAGTACTTTACATTACGAATTTTAGGGCTATATCAAATAATACATCAAGAATTGCTAAAATTTCAACTTTTCTGAAAATTGTTTCGCCCCTTGGTGACCAAGGGGTCAACAAATTCGATCAAACAAAAATGGCATTATCATTTTGTCTCTATTTCTAATAACTATGTGCATTTATATCAAATTTGAAGACCTTGTGCAGCACTTAGTGGCCTAGTTTCAGCGAGAATTGCTCATATGTGTTTTTAAGTCTGAGACGTATTTTTCTGAAGTTACAGTATTATGTTAAAAGACCTCCTTTATCTCATAGGCGTTGCAAGAACAAGGTGGAAAGGGGGAGGAGGGGGAACGATGCTAACCTTTGATAATTGTAAATATGCTGGATCGATCAGCATTAAATTCGGTATTAGGGTCTAAGATAGCGATAAGTGGGTGTGTTTCTATAACATCGATTTTTCTTAGTATCCCAGTGGCGTGGTAAAGGAGGGAGGATGTACTAATTTTATGATTTGTAAATTACTAAGATGCACACAATGAAAATTTATATATAGGTGCTTTCAAATATGAGACGTGGGTTTGTGACAACTCTGCCATCTGAGACTTTGTTATATCTCAGTGGCGTAGTAAGGGACAAAGGGGGGGAGGTAAATGAATGCGGTCAATCCTTATTGATACTAATATAAAACCGCTTGACCCATTATTATTTAATTCGGTAAATACAGATCGTGAAGTAGCGTATATGTTTCAAAAACTTTGAATTATGTCTATCTCATACAAGAAGGGAAAAGCGGTAATGAGGGGGTAGCAATTAAAGATTTGTTCATTGTAAACTCTCAAACGCCAAACATGAACACTTATAAGCACAAGATGATCCTTGTGTTATTCTGTATATGAATCCCGTGATATTGAATTTTCTGTATCTCGGCGGCGTAGTTAAGGAGAGGAGGGGGTGGGGCAATTGCAACAACCTTCATTATTTTTTATTCATCTAATAGTTCAAAGCAGAGATCCTTAGTTTTTATCATCATTTAAATTAATTGCAAGGTGTTTGGAGTCTCAAGGGTGTTTTCATGGTGTTGGTTTCCAACAGATTATCTTCGTTTTTGCAACAATGGATTGGGAAATTACTTACGCCTCCATCAATATGCGGCAAAATTGTAATGTTATGACGGGAACTGTGAACTATTAAAAATGTTGAAATACGTTTTGAACTCAGATTTCGAACAATTAGAACTGAAAGGAGGTCAATGACGGTATTTTTGGAACCTAGGTAATATCTACAGGCCGGAAATCGACTCAAGATGTCAAGATGACATTCTCAGGTTTTTGGAAAACGTTCCAAAATGATCCAATACCACTCTATATATAATACTTAAACCAGGAAAGGCTTATCAAATCTATACGTCATTTTGAAATCCAAGATGGTGACATCCAGAAAATGGGCATTTCTGTGATCGAGGTGATGCACATAGACCAAAAATCGTCAACAGACGCCATTTTGGAAATCAAGGTTGTAACTTTCGGTTGCTGGAAAATAGCTGAAAATAGTCATTCCATAGCCGAGATGATACTCATAGCCCGGAACTCAAATCCAGACGCTATGTGGAAATAAACGATGGCGACTTCCGGTTACCATATATAAACGTGATTTTCAAAAATGTTCTATCGTTGTCCTTTAATTTTCAAATATCAAATTAAAACTGCTCGGAATCTGCTCGAAATCGCTACAATGACAGTTTGCCCATATACCAACTGTCATTGAAGCGATTTTTATTTTCCATTTAAAAATCGAAGGACAATACGATTTTTTTTTAAATCTCGTTTTGCTCAAAAATTAGGTACCCTCTTTTACCTGATATATAAAAATCAACAATCCGTGAGAAGCCAAACAAACCAATCATTGGTGAATCAAATTTTACTTGAGAACAGAATAATATCTGGCATTGATAATTGCACATTTTAATGCTTCCAACGCGGAATCAATATTCACTTCGCTTTGCAAATTCACCTCATCATTGAAATTATTCTCAAAGTGAGTTTCATGACTTTTTCAATTAGCCTTGTGATAATTAAAAACAGAGCTCATAGGGTTTAAAACTGATTCATGTGATACAGAAAATGTTATTGGAAGATGGTCAGAATCAAAATCAGCATGTGTGATCAACTATATACATGACTTTGATCTGTTAGTACCTTGGTTTCTTACAGAAGAAAAACATGTAGGGCTATTCGGAGACAAAATATAATAATGTCTTGAGGAACAATCCTTGAATAAAATGCTGCCATTGAAATTACTTGAAGTATTATTTCATGATCGGTGTTTAGCGTTGAAATCCCCGATTATAAAAAAATTCGAACGATTTCTGGTGAGTTTTTGTAAATCACTTTTAAAATAATTTTTGTACTCGCGTGTGCATTGGCATGGCAAAACTGCTGCGGCAATAAGTTCCCAAGTTCAGTTTGAACTTAAATTCCCAAAGTTTCAATAATTTTCGTTTCAAGATAGGGAAGAGCACATTGTTTGATTCGGCGATGGATTACAATTGCAACTCCACCGCCAAAACCATGAATTCTGTCATATTTGTGGAGTCATGCAATTCACAGTTCCCACAAACATGATTACTACAATACATTGGTACTGATACCTTTGATGAAACCTTTTTCAATATTCTACGTTGAACTATCTCATACACAATAATGAGCTTATCTTATCTCAGTACCCAATGCATGAAAAAAGATCAATTGTATCCAAATTAAATTTTAATTCGGTTTAACGATCGTAATTTTGGTCACGGGTTACGTTCAAACACGGCCAACGTTTCGAAGATATATTTCCTTGTCATCAGGGCATCTACGGGTTACAGTGTACAGTTCACAATAATTAATAACATGAATTATTTCAGTGTACAAACAAGTACAACAGGTTTTCGTCAAGTGGTGGTGGATAATTTTCGTCAAAAAGATATACTGAACTACACTGTGGACTACAAAGAACAAGTTACATATTTGCTTAAACTTTTTAAATTTGAATCGGCAGATGAGCCTTGAAACTTACACATCATCTTCCAACACACATCACACACGATTAAAGCCGTCGGAGAAATGTGGCGTCAAAACAGGAGAAAGTGTTGCAATACAGAAATAGAGTGGGCCATAGACTGTGGTACCCAAGCAGCACCTGCAACATGTTTTGAATTGAGACTACTCAATACTTGTTGTTCTAAAACCTTTTTAACTGTGTAAGAAACATTTCCGGTTACTCTATAGAAATTTAAAAGAATTGAGCAACATAATGTTATTTGCGTTTTTCATTATCGTTCAATTGAACACTAGAAATTGCTTAATAGTTTTCTGCAGTCTAGTTCCAACTGCATATTTCATAATGCTTTTAAATAACGATAATGTCACATGATGTTGCATATTGTTGTTTCACAAATGTTTTCTTTTAGGGAAAGCAACCTCGTGATGAAAATGTATAGCAACCTCTTAATGAACCATACATTTGCTAAAATTACCACACAGTAAACAGCCATCTTTAATATAAATGCATGATAAATGATTTTTTTTTGCACGGTAAATTTTTAATCGCATGTAGAATTACATACCTATCACAAGTGTAAGCACATAAAAATTTCAAAATATTTGAGGTTTTTTATAATGTATGTGAATATATGAAATTTCGCGACACCATCACCGAATGAGAGTAAAGGTAAACAAAATATTTTTTTCCTCTCTTTTCTTCTTATGCTGCAGCGGTTATCGATTTGTAATGATTTCACATAGCACTGTTTGTTGCATAAAGGCTCCACCTCTTGCGCTTTTTCGATTATTTACAAGTTGAATAAAAGTTATGGATGCGAATTATTACAATCTTTGAATGCAGCATTGAGAGTTGCATTTGCTTCATTGCAACAATGTGTGCTGCTTGGATAGTCACCTGTTTAGCGTGTGATTTTAATAAAAGAAATGACTTTTAGTATTAGCTTGACAATCAATCGGAGTAGGTCATTTTTCTTCCGAATACCGCTTTCATACTGAGAGCACGCTAAACATCTATGAAGCACGTGTTTGGGACCATATTTTAATTTGATGATAGGCTTCAAAAAGTTTCAGTAATTATTGTAATGTGCACATGATTTACTGTGGCTTCCAATGAGCAAGCATTTAAATTTATTTGGATTGAATTACTTACAATAATTGTTAAATTTTAACTAAACTATTTTAAGGGTAAAATTTGTTACAATTTGAATTGCTTTGAAAATGGAATTTGCTTGCAACATAGTGTTCATAAGATCGAACATTTCCTGTTGCAGAAAACAAAGTGTACCTGCCGCAATGAGTCCCGGGCAGTTGATGTTAGAAAAAATATTTTCGGTAGCAATACTAACTGGGTTAACAAATGTATTTTGGTTTTCCACTGTTTTTTGTTTACCCACATTAACGGTCATATTCGAACTACCAGGATATACCGGCGCACAGTGGGGCGACTCCATACAAAGGCTGGCCAAGCAAAAAAAGTGTCGATAAATGCGACAAAAACTTGGTATTTACATAATTTTGGGGCGCTGAACACGAACTTGGCATCCATTTTTTGTTTGGGGCCGTCCATAAAGCACGAAAGCCAATTTTAATATTTTTTGGCCCTTTTTTCCTTTTTTATAGAATTATATGATCTTTGACCACAAGTAGTGCCACCGGGCGTCCTTCGCATTGAAAAAAAAAACGTTATTTATGGATGACCCCTCGAACTAAACAAATTTTGCCTAAATATATATATTTTTTTTAATAAACTAAAACAACATAAGTAATACAAACTAATTACAAATTGAAAAAATCATCAACAGCATCATCATCTTTCGCTGTGATCGCTTAAATCTCGTGTTGAATTGTTTCCAGAAAATTTGAAGTTCATTATACTTATCAGCAGGAAAATCGTCTTTTGCTGCAATTTTCATTTCTTCTAGTTATTTTCGATGTTTCATTGTTTCATATATATGTTATCTTCCTAATCCGGTTTCTATGGTTGCAAGAGGATATTTAAATACATGTATAACACCATGAATTGAAAACTTACTAGATATTGAATTAGGTGGTGCCACTGAAGTTGAAGGCTCCACAATAAAATTTAACGAATTTATGAATTTGAAAACCAAGACACTAGAATGACAAAACGTTCTAAATGAATACGAAAAGATGCGGAGGGCGACGACTGTTCTTTGTTTTTTTTTTCTCATAAAGCAAAATGTGTGCTTTACTTTTGTATGCAAACGAGTGCGAAGCAAAAGCAATCTTCAAACGGGCTATTGTTGGCCGGAGTTTGATGGTCTGAATTTGTTGCTAATATTTGACACTTCAATCAATTTAACGAATTTCATGATCATGAATTGAAAAGGGCTGAATGTTTTTAGTATTGTTTTAAATTTTTAAAAAGTGATAAAGTTTGAGATAGTTAAAATTTCAGATTTATTTACTGTTTTCTTGTTTAACACTTATTTTATAACTTTTCATTGATAAATTTTGTGATTTTTGCCCAAATTTATATTTTATCCTTACAGATTGAGTACGATATCATAAATTTTCATTAATGGGGTATCATGGTTATGATTAAAATTATTCCTGGATGAAATTTCAACTTCAAAAATAAAAACTAAAAAAATCTGCTATCGCTTTTTTTACTAAAGTGACAATTTGCGCAGTTTTGCGCAGCAGCGGACAGTATGCATTTGAAAGTTTACGTTTTTACCTAAATTTTGAATGTAGTCACAACCGTGGCAAACTGGGGCAACTAAACTTTTAAGCTACTTTTTTTACAAAAAATCACGTTTTTTTATTTTTTCTAGTGTCAGGCCTACTATGACCAAATTTAAAAGTATCTAATGAAAAGGGTTTGTTTTGCACAATATTTACAACAACTTTTCCTTTGACGTCAAAAAAATCCAAACTATCATTGAAGCTACAGAGCGTTTCAAAGTAATGTACTTTTTTTCAAGAAAAAGACAAAAACCGTCAGTTCGCCAAGCTTTGAAAAGTCATAAAAAATTCAGATTTTATGATATTGCGCCCAAATTTTGGATTTAGACACTTGAATGTTATAGCAATAAAGTAAAAATATTATGAAACAACTAACGAAAAAAAATTTTTTTGGCTGATGGCCAGCGATTCCCCACTGTGCGGCGTTGTGTTTGAACTACGAATGTCGGTTTGGTACAGTAGTAGAAAAATTGGGCGATACATCTGGTACAATTGGAGAATTAGTTTTATGTTTTAAAGTTTGTTTTGATTGAGAAATTTAATTTTGTTAACCTTGCCCTGCTTTAGCAAGATAAACAAAGATAAACGGACAGGGCATTGGTAAAATTTGACATATGGTTGCCGTTACAATAGGCACAGCAAACATTTTTACTCTCTTTCACAGGGCATGTGTCCTTTTTGTGAGAAGAGTTTCTACAATAAAGGCATTTCTGGTCAATGTTACAGATATAAGATCCATGACCATTAGACTGGGACAAGCGAAGGTGTTATTTTTTTGCTCCCATGCACTTTTTGTGTTCCTTATGGGTCCCAGAACAACTGAGTAACTTTTCAGATCGATCGGTGAATTTTGAAGCTTCCATACGATTTTATATGGGAAAAACCACTTTTTCAAAACTTTTTTTATAGAGATGTCCAGTTGGCTCCTAAAAATATATCAATACAGGATATTCATAGGAAATTTTCCTGGGAAAAACTCTTCTGAAGACCGCAAGGCGCTACCTTGCTTGTGAAAAAAGATATTCACCCCACACTGATTGAATATCTGACGAACGGTTCACCATTGAATTTTACTAGCAATACTGCTGCAGCATGCTGCTGTTGCAAATTCAACATCGCCTAAATTTATCTTGGAGGCTTCCCCGAAGATACTATGAGCAAAAATCACACTTTAAAAATTAATTCCACGCGAAATTATTTCTCATACTTAAGCAAGTTTACAATAGCAGCATGCTGTAGCAGTGTTGCTGGAAAATTTCAAAATTTCAGTTTGGAGTGAATAGCTGTTTCTACAAGCATCGTAGCGCCTTACGGTCTTCAGAAGAGTTTTTCCCAGGAAAAGTTACTACAAATATAATGTATTGATATTTTTTTAAGAACCAACTTGACATTTCCAGAGAATAAGTATTGAAAAAGTGGATTTTTCCATATAAAATCGTATGGAAACTTTAAAATTCGGGCGCAAATCGGGCATTGCACCGATTGATCTGAAAAGTTACACAGTTGTTATGGGACCCATAAAGAGCACGAAAAGTGCATGAGAGCTAACATTTATTTTTTGTCCCACCCTAATGACCATGTCGTTGGCAAGTACGGCATTGGGTGATACGCTTTTCACCTCCGCCAAACTTCCTATAGAGAAGAAAATGACTTGAAAAACCGCGAAAATTTAATCGATCATTTTTGATTTGAATGAAACTTCGCACACGTACTGCAAACTGAGCATTTTTCACAGATGAAGAGATTTTTTACACCCATGAGTTATATTCTAAAAACCTATGCTTTTTGCATAGGTTTTATTCTAAACATTGTAGCCCAGAAACCGTTGGTTGTAAAGAAAAACTAACTGTTCCTGCAGTGCGTTTTGAACTGTCCTACAGATCAGACGTTTTTTCGGTTGCTTGTGGATTGGTCTTTGACTGCCTATAGCTTCAAAGTTTGTGTTTAGTCAGTGTGTCTTTTAAAGACTACCTGAAAGTTATTTCCCATCAGTCTTTCTCAAGACTACCTACTTTTGAATTTAACATTTGTTTTAACTTTTTTCGTATCACCTGAAATGGCTGGACGGAAAAAGAAACCTCGCATCGCTGCGGGGAGGAAAAGAGAGGCATCTCTTTCTGACACTTCGAGTGTCTGTAGTGACAATCCTTTTGATATTTTGCCTGAGCAAGAAGCTGGTGAAATGGAAGTTACCAATAATGAAACTATACAAAATATAAAATCTTTAAAATAGGAGAAAGTTCCACCTATTGTGGTAACTATTTCTTCTGAATTTAATATATTCAAAAAGGAACTTTCAACGTTTGTTTCTGACGTTAAAGTTACCTATCAAATTAGCCGTAGAGGTGAATGCCGCTTATTAGCCGACTCAGTAAAGGGTCGTGATCGTCTTGTTAAGTATTTAACTGAGAAGATGTACAAATTTTTTACATATGACACCAAGAACGCCAAGCCGTTCAAGGTCGTATTGAAAGGTCTCACCAACGATCAAACCGTTGATGAGATCAAACTTACTTTAACAGAATTACTTGGCATAGCCCCCACCCAAGTAATTCTAATGAAACAAAAATCACGAGGCGAAAACAGACAGAGAACTGGAATTTCCTTTGTTAATTATTTAATTCATTTTAACCGCAATGAGGTTAACAACTTAAAATTTGTTGAAAAAGCACATGCTTTGTATAATGTGCATGTAAAGTGGGAAATTTATAGGAAGTATGGCGGAGGTGAAAAGCATATCACCCAATGCCGTACTTGCCAACGTTATGGCCATGGTTCCAAATTCTGTAACATGGACCAAAAATGTCCTAATTGTGGAGACTCTTCTCACAAAAAGGACACATGTCCTGTGAAAGAGAGTAAAAATTTTCGCTGTGCGAATTGTAACGGCAACCATATGTCAAATTTCTATCAATGCCCAGTCCGTTTAGCAATTGTTAAGGCAAGGCAAGGTAAACAAGATTCAATTTCTCAATTAAAACCAACTTCAAAACAAAATTCTCCAAGCGTACCAGTGACGCATAGTTTACCTACTCCTTTGCATACCCGTTTAACTTATGCACAGGTTACAGGTAGTTCGAAAATTATACCGCCTAGTGTTGGTAGTTCGAAAATGACCGTTAATATGGGTAAGCAAAACACGCTAGAAAATAATTGTACACCTATTAATCCAGCTAATATTGCTGCCGAAAATATTTTTTCTAATGTCAACTGCCTGGGGCCTATTACGGCAGGTAAACTTTCTTTTTTGCAACAGGCAATGTTCGATCTTATGAACGCCATGTTGCAGGCAAAATCAATGTTTGAAGCCATTCAAATAGGCACAAATTTTACTATTAAAATTGTTTCTAATTTAAAATTTAGCAATGATTTCAAATAAAACAATTAAAATATTAAATTGGAATGCTCGCTCATTGAAGGCCAATGAGAATGAGCTTTTTAATTTTTTAACAGTAAATAATGTGCATATTGCAATTATTACTGAAACATTTTTGAAACCTAACATAAATTTAAAATATGATCCCAATTACGTGGTTCATAGATATGATAGGATTCAGGGTTCCGGCGGTGGAGTTGCAATTGTTATTCATCGCCGAATCAAACATCGTGCTCTTCCCCATCTTGAGACGAAAGTTATTGGAACTTTGGGAATTGAAGTTCAAACTGAACTTGGGATTTTATTTATTGCCGCAGCATATTTACCATTTCAATGCACACGCGAGCACAAAAATTATTTTAAAGGTGATTTACAAAAACTCACCAGAAATCGTTCGAAATTTTTCATTATCGGCGATTTTAACGCTAAACATCGTTCATGGAATAATTCTCAAAGTAATTCCAATGGCAAAATTTTATTCAATGATTGTTCTTCAGGATACTATTCTATTTTGTCTCCGAATAGTCCTACATGCTTTTCTTCTGTAAGAAACCCTTCAACAATTGATTTGGTGCTAACAGATCAAAGTCATGTATGTAGTGATTTGATCACACATGCTGACTTTGATTCTGACCATCTTCCAATAACTTTTTCTTTATCACATGAATCAGTTTTAAACCCAATGAGCTCTGTTTTTAATTATAACAAGGCTAATTGGGAAAGATACAAAACTCATATTGAGAGAAATTTCAATAATGAGCTTGATTTGCAAAACGTAGTGAATATTGATTCCGCTTTGGAAGCATTAAAATGTGCAATTGTTGATGCCAGGAATTATTCTGTTCCAAAGGCTCAAGTGAAATTTGATTCATCAATAATTGACGAAAATCTTCAACTTCTAATTCGTTTGAAAAATGTCCGCAGACGTCAATATCAACGTTCTCGTGACCCTGTTTTTAAAACTATTTATAAAGATTTACAGAAAGAGATTAAACATAGATTTACTCTTCTGAGAAATCAAAATTTTGAGACTAAAGTTGAAAAATTGAAACCATATTCAAAACCATTTTGGAAGCTGTCGAAGATTCTTAAGAAACCTTCAAAGCCTATTCCAGTTTTAAAAGATGGTGAACGTTTTCTTGTATCCAATGAACAAAAGGCTCAAAGACTTGCTCAGCAGTTTGAGAGTGTTCATAACTCAAATTTGAATTTTGTGAGTCCAATTGAAAATGAAGTCACACGTCAATTTGATTTAATTTCTTCCCAGAATTTTTTACCTGCAGAAATAATTGAAACTAACTTGAATGAGATTAAATCAATTATTAAAAATTTCAAAAATATGAAAGCACCTGGTGACGATGGAATCTTTAATATACAAATCAAACATCTCCCTGAGAGCACAATGGAATTTTTAGTCAAAATACTCAATTGCTGCTTCAAAATTGCATATTTTCCCAAATTATGGCAAAATGCAAAAATTACTCCCATTTTAAAACCGGATAAGAACCCAGCTGAAGTTTCAAGTTATCGACCAATCAGTTTGCTTTCTTCAATAAGTAAACTGTTTGAGAGAATTATTCTTAACAGAATGATGTCACACATCAACGAAAATTCAATTTTTGCAAATGAACAGTTTGGATTTCGCCATGGGCATTCCACAACTCATCAATTGCTCAGAGTTACTAATATGATACGAGCTAACAAATCTGAAGGTTATTCCACTGGAGCTGCTCTTTTAGACATAGAAAAAGCATTCGACAGTGTTTGGCATAAAGGTTTGATTGCGAAATTGCAAACTTTTAATTTTCCAATTTTCCTAATCAAAATTTTAAAAAATTATCTTACTGATCGAACTCTGCAGGTTGTCTATCAGAATTCAAAATCTGATAAATTTCCTGTCAGAGCAGGTTTACCTCAAGGTTCAGTCTTGGGTCCAGTCCTGTACAAAATATTCACTTCAGATCTTCCTGATTTGCCTCCAGGATGCACAAAGTCATTGTTCTGCGATGACACAAGCATTTACGTAAAAGGAAAAAGTCTTCGTGTCATATGCAGTCGATTGCAGAAAAGTTTAGATATTTTTTCTTCCTACTTGCAAAAGTGGAAAATCTCTCCCAATGCTTCTATAACTCAAATGATAATGTTTCCGCATAAGCCTAGGGCTTCTTTCCTCAAGCCAAACAATAATCACGTTGTCAAGATGAATGGGGTTATTTTAAGTTGGTCCGACAAGGTTAAGTACTTGGGACTAATTTATGATAAAAAACTTATTTTCAAAGAGCACATTGAGAGTATACAAGCCAAGTGCATCAAACATACGAGATGTTTATATCCTCTCATTAACAGGAATTCTAAACTTTGTTTAAAGAACAAACTTTTGATTTACAAACAAATTTTTAGACCAGCAATGCTTTATGCTGTACCGATCTGGTCAAGTTGCTGTTCAACAAGGAAGAAAACGCTCCAAAGGATTCAGAATAAAATTCTGAAAATGATTTTGAAGCGTCCTCCTTGGTTTGGTACACTCGAATTACATAGACTTACTGGTGTTGAACCATTAGAAGCTACGTCAAATAAAATTATTAACAATTTTCGACAAAAATCGTTGCAATCCTCAATTGCTACGATAAGCTCTCTTTATAGCCAATAAGTTAGCAATTAAGTTAGTTGTAAGTTTACTTCCCCTTTTCTGACAAGTAGGTTTAAATCCCTACGAATGATAAGTCCTAATTGCGAAAGCAAACAAATCCTAACAATTAAAATTACAAATTTCTAACAGTGTTGAGAAGTCACCATTTGTGATTGGACACACATACTCATTATTTACTAATATTTATCATAAATACTTAAGCTACTAACAAATCCCCCCTTAAAAAAAAAAACAAAAAAAAAACCACGCGAAGTGAGAAGCGCTTGAAGTCCCGAAAGTAAAATCACAAATAATGGAACATGCTCTAAATTGTCAAGCAATCTCCTGCAAGCTCTCCATAGTGCATTCTGCCCCAATTTTGAATTTTGATTGTTTTTAGGTAAAAGTTGACGAAAGTTAGTGAAATAATTTGAAATACTCATAGTATTATAAACTCCAAAAGTGTAAAGGTTGGGGGAACCATAGTTTTTCGTATTATTAACAAGTCAGTTAATCATAAAACCTTAAATAAAATTTATGAATAATTACATGTTAGACAGAGCCACAGCCAATCGCACAGTTTTTTGAGTGTTTTAGTCATTATGGCACACTTTTTTATATGAGAACTGTAGAGAAGCTGGGTTTTTATGAGAAAAGGGAAGAAAACTGTTCCTATAGACTCTAAATCTACTGAACCGATTGCCGTGACATTTTGTACATAAGGGTTTTCGAGTACGGGAATAACACTAAATAAAACAAATAAATTAAATAAATTAAATAAATAAAACAAATAAATAAAATAAATAAAGAAAATAGAATAAATAAAATAAACAAACTGTGATAACATCCTCTCCGATAACCGTGCAGACTTATACTGTATATGAGAAATTCTCGCTGAAACTAGGCCACTAGGTGCACAAGGTCTTTCAAATTTGATATAAATGCACATAGTTATTAGAAATAGAGGAAAAATTATAATGCCATATTTGTTTGATCGAATTTGTTGACCCCTTGGTAACCAAGGGGCGAAACAGTTTTCAGATAAGTTGAAATTTTAGTAATTCTTGATGTATTATTTGAGCTATATCTCTAAAATTCGTAATGTAAAGTACTACAAGTAGCACTTTTCTGTAAAAAGGAATGATAGGGCTTTCATTTTCAGTGATCAGAATTTAGGCCGCCATCTTGAATTTGGCCACCATCTTGGATTATATCAGAATAGTGCAATTTTGACCGTGTTTGCAACTACCGATTTTCGATCTGAGACCAGCATTGGAAAGCTGAGATGCTATAAGATGCAACAAAAAAAATTGGTGAGCATCAGTGTTAACCCATCAATTGTAGCTGTTTTCCAAGCTGAGTTTCAAAATATTCATCGTACATTGCACGATCAACGTAGTAACCTGTCTACTGAGACCAAGTGGATGCACATGTTATGTCCATATATGTCCATATATCATAATCGATTGATGCTACAACTAGTACGCCACTACTGTTTTTTTTTAAGTTTAGTGAGAATAATGAGTACATACAACACTAGCATGTGTGATACTAACAAGGCGATAGGTTTTTTAATACTGAGCAGTTCCACAAAAAATGTCCCAGTTTTAATATTTCATTTAAATTGTCATTTTTAATTTGGCTGGAACTTTGCATAGACGTTTCTATAGGCAAAAAATGTCATTTTATGCTATTGGTTCAATTTTTTGGAGCACGACTCATTTTTGAGAAGCTACTGAAAATGCTATTTTGGAAAGGTATTTATGATTACAAATATTTTTAGGGCCATAACGGTTTGTTTGATCGGTATGACGTCTTCGATAAAGTTGTAAATAATACTTTTGTCTTTCCGAAAAAAATATACACTCTTTAACTTTTTTTTGGTTGCATTGTTTCAGTAATTTTTTGTAGTTCTTATAAAAAAATAGATTTAAAAAAATGAGCTTTTTAGATAGATATCGGCTCTATTATCGACAGATTTTACCTATTATCGCCCGGGGGGTGAATGATGTGCTAAAGCGTTGAATTTTTGCATGATGGTTTTTCACAATTCAGATTATCTTCCTGCAAAAGATTAGTTCTCTATGTCTTCATTGCCCCCCCCGGGCGATAATAGCTAAAACCTGGCGATGAATTTACATTTTTCTCTTTCCTTTTTTTCAATAAAAATCATTTTAAAGTGTATATTTTTTCGGAGAGACTGAAATATTAACTACAACTTTATAGAAGACATCATATCGATTAAACAAACCGTTTTGGCCCTGAAAATATTTGTAATCATCAAAACTTTCCCAAAATAGCATTTTTCGATAGCTTCTTAAAAATGAGTCGTGTTGCAAAATATTAAACCATTAGCACAGAATGGCACCTTTTGCCGATAGAAACGTCTATGCAGAGTTTCAGCCAAATTAAAAATGACAATTTGAATAAAATATTTAAACTGGGACATTTTTTGCGGTACTGCTCAGTATTAAAAAACCTATCGCTTTGTTAGTATCACACATGCTAGTGTTGTAATTATTATTCTCACTAAACTTAAAAAAATAGTAGCAGGGTGGTATCCAAGACACGACTGCATAGTTGACGTAGGACAACAATAGTTTTATATTTCCGTTTGAGGCTCTGTTCGATTTGAGCTCGTTTTACTTTTGGCACGGTGCGATTTTGGCACACATGTGCCAAAAACGAGCGTTTATGTCTAATCACATTTCTTAGTTTTCTTGATTATTTCAACCAATTTAAGCTCAACATCCTTCAAAAGAAGGGTATTTTAGTTCTTTATGTTACCGAAGTGGATGACCGGAATCGGTAAAACGGTTCCCAGAATATGACCGGAACATGTACCGGTAATATAATGATCATGATCTGAGCAGTACTAGGCCTGTAATTACTCGGGTAGTAATATCAAGTGTTTAGATCGTCAGCCTCAATTCATAAAGCGACACCTCGAACGACTTGGAACAAAACTAGTTCATTGGTGGAAATATCTATGAAAAAAGTCATGAAAAGAGAACCGTTCATTTTTTGGCATGGTTCAATCTTGACAACAGGAAAACCCTGCCGTGTCGTGTTTGGTAAAATAGAACGGGGTCTGTATTTTGATTATTTATTTGCAGCACTCTATTTTAAAAGAAAAAAATCTTCTCATTAACATTGATGAATACCTTTCATTCTAATACAGTCAATTTTCTCCAATAGGCGAAAACGTAAGCTTCTATACAGACCTGAATTGAGTACGATTTAGTAAAAATTAAACAAAATTTATTTGTCTTGTGAACGATGGCTCACCCTCCGATCCCCAAACGGCAAAGATGTCACGTAATAAAATTTTCCTGCAGTTACAAGTTCGTGGAAAAAAAAATAAAGAATTACAGTTTTTAAACAAAAATGTATATTCACAGAAAATTTTAAATGGACATGAGAAAAACAGAGTGTAGAATTCAAAAATTAACAACGCATTTTATCTGTACAATGAACCTAATTTATATACCCAGCTATCTGCCTCTACCCCGGCGGCGCAGTGTATTTTACGGCACCCGAATGATCATATTGAATTCTGACATTTGCTACTATACAGAACAAGAAGAAGAAGACAATTCAAACGGCAATTCGATTGTGTTCCAGATCGCAAAACGATACCTACGCGTTAACCCAACACGCCCCACTGTGCGCCGACAGCGGCAATGTAGTCTTCATTTGGCTTGGCTGCACACGAATGAATATCGAGTTCTATTGCACTGATAGACAACGAGTAACCAGCGCTCTATTCATACATTGCTCGGTGCAGTACTGTTGCCTATGCCAGCATGTTTCCCTTCAAGACATCAGTTTTAATAACATTCTTACAGCAGAACATAAAACTGTCTGATAGTGGAGGTGGTTACGAACTTTCCGAAAAAGCTTCACCTTCAAGTCATCAAAACAGTCTAGGCTCATGGAAGCACCTTGGTTTTAGTTTTCATAGAATGTATCCCGATATAGTGCGGTTAGACGTAGTCCTACGTCAAAAACAGTAGTGGCGTACTTGTTGTAGCATCAATCGATTATGATATATGGACATATATGGACATAACATGTGCATCCACTTGGTCTCGCTAGACAGGTTACTACGTTGAACGCGCGATGTACGATGAATATTTTGAATCTCAGCTTGGAAAATAGCTTCAATTGATGGGTTAACACTGATGCTCACTAATTTTTTTTGTTGCATCTTATAGCATTTTTCTCAGCTTTCCAATGCTGGTCTCAGATCGAAAATCGGTAGTTGCAAACACGATCAAAATTGCATTTCTCTGATATAATCCAAGATGGCGGCTAAATTCAAGATGGCGGCCTAAATTCTGATCACTGAAAATGAAAGCCCTATCATTCCTCTTTACAGAAAAGTGCTACTTGTAGTACTTTACATTACGAATTTTAGAGATATAGCTCAAATAATACATCAAGAATTACTAAAATTTCAACTTTTCTTAAAACTGTTTCGCCCCTTGGTGACCAAGGGGTCAACAAATTCGATCAAACAAAAATGGCATTATATTTTTTTCTCTATTTCTAATAACTATGTGCATTTATATCAAATTTGAAAGACCTTGTGCAGCACTTAGTGGCCTAGTTTAAGCGAGAATTGCTCATATACAGTATAAGTCTGCACGGTTATCGGAGAGGATGTTATCACAGTTTGTTTATTTTATTTGTTTTATTTGTTTTATTTATTTGTTTTATTTATTTAATTTATTTTATTCATTTGTTTTATTGAGTGTTACTCCCCGTACTCGAAAACCCTTATGTACAAAATGTCACGGTAATCGGTTCAGTAGATTTAGTGTCTATAGGGAACAGACAGACAGACATTCGCATTTATAGATACAGAAGACTAGCTGATTCCCGGCCCGCACTGCTGCGCCATCAAGTTTACGACGACAACCGCATATCTCTCAAATATACAAAAAAAAAGAGGATCCATCCATTTGGATAACCACCTCAACATAATGCTGTTTGTCACATTACTTGCATTATTGCATTTCAGCATGATCTCCAAGAATAAGTTCGAAGCCAACTTCTCACTCTTAAAACTAATAAAATAATTCTCTAGGAATTGTGCGGTGGCCCTGTAAAGATTTAAAATTCCATCTGAGGTCAATTTCCGACCATTGGATATCTTTGCGGTTTGGCAATAATCATGATATTTGACCGTTTCTGGTTGTTCCTCAAAAAGTGGAAGTTGCTACCATGGATTTAAGGAATGGAATTGAATTCTGGAAAGCCGAAAGTCGCCACCTTGGATTTTAAAGTGGCATCTGGATTCATTCTCCCGTATTCGGGCATCATCTCGATTGCGATATGAATATTCCTGGTCTTTTTTCATTGCTGGAAGTAGCCACTTCGGATTGAAAATGGCGTCAGGTGTTGGTTTTTGGGCTATCTGCATCATCTCTATTACGAAAAAAGCCATTTCGGGTGATATTTAGTGATTTTTGGAAACCGGAAGCCACCATTTTGGATTTTGAAACGGTGTCTTGAGTTGATTTCAGATCTCTTGGCATCATTGCGATTACAGAAACATCCATATTAGGTGTTGTTCGGTTATTACAGGTTGTTTTTCGAAAACGGGAAGTAATCATGTTGGATTTAAAAATGGTCTGTGAAGTCAGATCTCGGCCGCATTTAGATCTTCAAAATGACCAAACAATTTAGTATTTGGTCATTTTCGGTAACTAAGAGTCTTCATCCATTATTTCATCCCGGTTCTGGGATGACTATTTTAGGCAGTTTCCCAGCAACCGGAAGTTGCTACTTTGCATTTCAAAATGGCGTCTTGGGACGATATTTGGTCATTTTCGGAATCAGAAAGTCTTGGATTTCAAAAAGGTGTCTAAAGTTGATTTTAGGTCTCTGGGCATTATCTCGATTCCAAAAATACCCATATTGGGTGATATTCGGTCATTTCAGGCTATTTGCTGGAACCCGGTTTCCAAAATAATCATAATGGGTGGTATTTAATAATTTTCTGAAACCGTAAATTGCCATATTGGATATCAAATGGTGTTTAGATTTGATTTACGGTCCCAGTACTATTTTAGTTTGAGAAATATTTATAGTGGGTGGTATTGGGCCATTTATGAATGATTTCCATAAACCGCAAAAAGTCATCTTGATATCTTGGGTTGATTTCCCGTCTCTAGATAAATCCTCGGTTCCGAAAATACTTATATTGGCCTTCTTTTCAGCACTAATTGGTCAAAATCTAAGCTCAAAATATGTCTCGACATTTTTTAATAAATCAATGGTTCTTTTCATAACATTACAAATTTGCCGCATGTTGATGGAGGCGTAACTATATTTCCAATCGATTTTTGTAAAAACAAAATAATCCGATGGAACCAATATCATGAAAACGCCCTTTTGGCTTAAAATTCAAATCATTAAAGGAATTAACGATCTCTACTTTGCAATACGAAAAATTTGCTTCCTCCCTCACTTTCCCTTCCACACGCCAGTGGAATAAAGCGACACTAATATCATAGAAAAATGTCCGATATACAAAAACTCCTAGATACAAATGTTCAAGATGAACTATTAGACGGTTTAAAAATAATAATGGTTATCGTAGCTCCCCCTCCTTGTAACTATGCTTATGAGATATATATTATTTGAAGCAATTGAGACATGTACGCTGATAACGATGTGTATTTACCGAAATAAATGATAATCGGTTAGGCGGTTAAAAAAAAAAAATAAGTAAAGGTTGACAACATTCATCAGAGAGAACTTTCTACGTTTCTCTCCGACGTCAAAGCTACTTATCAAATTGGCCGAAGAGGTGAATGCTGTTTACTGGCCCAAACATTGAAAGATTGGAATAGTCTTATTCAGTATTTAACTGAAAAGATGTATAAATTTTTTTCATATGACACTAAGAGCGCCAAGCCGTTCAATGTCGTATTGAAAGGTCTCACCAACGATCAAACCGTTGATGAGATCAAACTTACTTTAACAGAATTACTTGGCATAGCCCCTACCCAAGTAATTCTAATGAAACAAAAATTACGAGGCGAAAACAGTCAGCGAACTGAAATTTCCCTTGGTAAATAATTCATTCATTTTAATCACATGCACATGCTATTTATAATGTGCGAGTGAAATGGGAATTGTATCGTAAGTTTGGCGGAGGTGAAAAGCATATAACCCAATGCCGCATTTGCCAACGTTATGGCCATGGTTCAAAATTCTGTAACATGGACCAAAAATGCCTTATTTGTGGAGACTCTTCTTACAAAATAGACACATGTCCTATGAAAGAGAGTAAAGATTTTCGCTGTGCGAATTGTAACGGCAACCATATGTCAAATTTTTATCAATGCCCAGCCCGTTTAGCAATTGTTAAGGCAAGGCAAGGTTAACAAAATTCAGTTTCCCAATCGGGACAAGCTTCAAAACAGAATTCTCCAAGCGTACCAGTACCACCCACTTTCTCAACTCCTTTGCATACTCGTTTAACATATGCACAGGTTACAGGTAGTTCGAACATTCTACCGCCTAATGTTGGTAGTTCGAAAATGACCGTTAATATGGGAGGTAAGCAAAACACGGTGGAAAATAAATGTACACCTATTCCCCCAGCTAATATTACTACCGAAAATATTTTTTCTAATGTCAACTACCTGGGGCTTATTAAGGCAGGTAAACTTTCTTTTCTGCAACAAGCAATGTTCGATCTTATGAACGCCATGTTGCAGGAAAAATCAATGTTTGAAGCCATCCAAATAGGTTCAAATTTTTAAAATTTAGCAATGATTTTAAATAAAACAATGAACATTTCAAATTGGAATACTCGCTCATTGAAGGCCAATGAAAATGAGCTTTTTAATTTTTTAACAGTAAATAATGTGCATATTGCAATTATTACTGAAACATTTTAGAAACCTAACATCAAATTAAAATATGATCCCAATTACGTGGTTCATAGATATGATAGGATTCATGGTTCCGGCGGTGGAGTTGCAATTGTTATTCATCGCCGAATCAAACATCGTGCTCTTCCCCATCTTGAGACGAAAGTTATTGAAACTTTGGGAATTAAAATTCAAACTGAACTTGGGATATTATTTATTGCCGCAGCATATTTACCATCCCAATTCACACGCGAGCACAAAATGTATTTTAAAGGTGATTTACAAAAACTCACCAGAAATCGTTCGAAATTGTTTATGATCGGCGATTTTAACGCTGAACATCGATCATGGAATAATTCTCAAAGTAATTCCAATGGCAACATTTTATTCAATGATTGTTCTTCAGGATACTATTCTATTTTGTCTCCGAATAGTCCTACATGCTTTTCTTCTGTAAAAAACCCATCATCAATTGATTTGGTGCTAACAGATCAAAGTCATGTATGTAGTGAATTGATCACTTATGCTGGCTTTGATTCTGACCATCTTCCAATAACTCTTTCTGTATCACATGAATCAGTTTTAATCCCTATGAGCTCTGTTTTTAATTATAGAGTCAGAGTCTATGTTTATAATATAGAGTCACGCAGGGATGAGGCCGGAGGAACCAAATCAGTGTCAGACGAGGGTACCAATCGAGTAATGTATGTGAGCAAGGTGATAATGTTAGGAGTGGATGAAGGGTGTTGTAGTTGAGCGTGATAAAGAATGTGTGTTTTTCCGAAGTTTTAACTACACATTTTAATCCAACATTAAACCTGTACACTGGTTCAGTTAAATTTAACAAAGCATCACCGGTGTAATCTTTCAAAACTGTGTGCCTTGTGAGGAGTTTCAAAAAGTGATACTGGCTTATGCATGGTGAGAAACAAAACTGTATAGTTCGTGGCGGCGAACGGAACAAAAACTGTGTTGCCGAAACGATAGATTTTCTCTTTGCGCGACTCTATATACATATAAACTCTGGTTCCAGTATTCGTATAGTGAGTGTTGGAGGCAGTGATGCCACATATACAGATTTGTCTGATTTGTACAGTTTTTTGCGTGTTGTTTATACAGATGTCTGTGTGTACAGGTGGCAGATTTTCTGGAAATAATACAGAGATATACAGTTTTTTTTTTATTTTCATGGGGTCGCGAATTGAACTTCTTGATGTGGTTGAGGGGCGAAAGTGGGCTAAAATGCTGTTGAGCGTGCTGGAGATTTTGTTGTATTTGTAGGTTACGCGTAAGCGTGTGCATAAATGAGTCAACGGATACATGTCGGGCAAACTATATTACGTTTTTTCTGTAGAGGGATATGTCCAATGTATTTTCGATGTTTTGTGCGATGTAAGAACTGACGATCATATTGCGCGGCGCGGCGCGGGACCGGATGGGCAGCGCTTGTTGTTCTTACATTATGTTTTAAGAACAATGAGTGTTTTTTCTCTGGTCTCGCGTCACGTCGCGTAATGGGATATGTCCAGTTGCAGATTTTTTTGCAAATATTTTGAAGTTGACAGGATTTTCTGAGCTTCGGAATGCAGATGGAGGTGTGACATCACTGGTTGAAGGGTCGGCGGGGCGCTCGCCGTTGGGGCGGCTGTCACACCAAAACGATTAACGGCAATGCAAAAAAAAATATACAGCTCGCTCGTTGTGATGTGGACGCTTGCTTTGATGGTAATTGTTTTGTCGATTCTTTAGCGTACAGGTTCACTGTATTATAGAAAGTGACTCGATTGCATTGACAGTGGGTTGCCTTCATGCAGTGCGCATCGCTTTGGTAGATGCATATTCAGTAGTTGGTTGTCTAGAGATTTGTATCACTACCGTGTTCTTTAGACTAACTATACTGAATAGACAAAATTGGCAGTTTTACAATATAGTTTAAAAATAATTTGGAAATTCAATGTTCGCGCATGACAAGTATTTGATCGTATCGCCTACCATACCCTAACTGGTCGGTTGCGGACATTTTACCCAGTTCTTTGCTTTTATTTTATAATTTTTATAATTTTTGATATGAGCGTGCCGCAAATCGGAGTAGGTTTCGTTCTGTCTATAAATATCTTGAATAATCTAATGGCTACGCAAAGTATACCTTTGAAAGAACCACGTTTCTTCTTATGGTTTATCGGTTTAAATCAGATTCACATCGTGTAGTCTAATATGCGTGGCTCCAATAACATTATATTGTGAAAATCGGTCTTAAATCAGTAAATTTGAACATGCTCCATTGAAATAAACCATGCACACCTGTGCGTGGCCCCAAAGGCATTGGTAATGTCTCTTGGTCTAAACCGGTACCAGATATAAATAAGCTAACTGTGTTTCTCTAGTCAGCCGGCTGACTATAGAATAAACCGAAAATAGCTAAATAGAGACGGATAGTAGTTATATGTATGATCGCATCACTTATCAAAGTGAATCCTGATCCAACGAGCCCTCCCCTACTAACAAAAACCTCTTTTCTGTGACCTTTGTGGAGATGCAGAGGTAAACACGGTCCCCAACTAGCAAGCGTCACACTAACATCCCTTTCCTTTTCCCACCTGATTGCAAGGACGTGGCCGGCGGCGTTATTGATCCATTAAAGTATTGAGTCACTGAAACTTGTACAATGAGAATGGTCGGTAACTCCCAACCCCATTCAGTTGATTCACTGTACAATTTTACTGATTCGGATCAATCACGGAGTGCAACCATTGATATGTGCAGTCAGTCAAGCTAAGCTAAGCTAAGCTAAGCTATGAGCTCTGTTTTTAATTATAACAAGGCTAATTGGGAAAGATAAAAAACTCATATTGAGAATAATTTTCATAATGAGCTTGATTTGCAAAACGAAATGAATATTGATTCCGCTTTGGAAGCATTAAAATGTGCAATTGTTAATGCAAGGAATTATTCTGTTCCACAGACTCAAGTGAAATTTGATACACCGATAATTGACGAAAATCTTCACATTCTAATTCGTTTGAAAAATGTCCGCAGACGTCAATATCGACGTTCTCGTGACCCTGTTTTTAAAACTATTTATAAAGATTTACAGAAAGAGATTAAACATAGATTTACTCTTCTGAGAAATCAAAATTTTGAGACTAAAGTTGAAAAATTGAAACCATATTCAAAACCCTTTTGGAAGCTGTCGAAGATTCTTAAGAAACCTTCAAAGCCTATTCCAGTTTTAAAAGATGGTGAACGTTTACTTGTATCCAATGAACAAAAGACTCAAAGACTTGCTCAGCAGTTTGAGAGTGTTCATAACCAAATTTGAATTTTGTGAGTCCAATTGAATATAAAGTGACACGTCAATTTGATTTATTTTCTTCCCAGAATTTTTTACTGAAACTAACTTGAATGAGATTAAATCAATTATCAAAAATATGAAAGTACCTGGTGAAGATGGAATCTTTAATATATTAATCAAACATCTCCCTGAGAGCACAATAGAATTTTTAGTGAAAACTTTCAATTGCTGCTTCAAAATTGCATATTTTCCCAAATTATGGAAAAATGCAAAAATTACTCCAATTTTAAAACCGAAAAATTACTCCAACTTTGAAACCGGATAGCTGAAGTTTCAAGTTATCGACCAATCAGTTTGCTTTCTTCAATAAGTAAACTATTTGAGAGAATTGTTCTTAACAGAATGATATCACACATCAACGAAAATTCAATTTTTGCAGATGAACAGTTTGGATTTCGCCATGGGCATTCCACTACTCATCAATTGCTCAGAGTTACTAATATGATACAAGCTAACAAATCTGAAGGTTATTCCACTGGAGCTGCTCTTTTAGACATAGACAAAGCATTCGACAGTGTTTGGCATAAAGGTTTGATTGCGAAATTGCAAACTTTTAATTTTCCAATTTTTCTAATCAAAATTTTGAAAAATTATCTTACTGATCGAACTCTGCAGGTTGTCTATCAGAATTCAAAATCTGATAGATTTCCTGTCAGAGCAAGTGTGCCTCAAGGTTCTGTCTTGGGCCCAGTCCTGTACAACATATACACTTCAGATCTTCCTGATTTGCCGCTAGGATGCACAAAGTCATTGTTCTGCGATGACACAAGCATTTCCGTACAAGGAAAAAGTGTTCGTGTCATATGCAGTCGATTGCAGAAAAAAATAGATATTTTTTCTTCCTATTTACAAAAGTTCGAAATCTCTCCCAATGCTTCTAAAACTCAAATGATAATTTTCCCTTAAGACTAGGGCTTCTTTCCTCAAGCCAAACAATAATCACGTTGTCAAGATGAATGGGGTTATTTTAAGTTGGTCTGACAAGGTTAAGTACTTGGGACTAATTTACGATAAAAAACTTATTTCCAAAGAGCACATTGAAAGCATACAAGCCAAGTGCATCAAATATACGAGATGTTTATATCCTCTTATTAACGGGAATTCTAAACTTTGCTTAAAGAACAAACTTTTGATTTACAAACAAATTTTTAGACCAGCAATGCTTTATGCTGTACCGATCTGGTCAAGTTGTTGTTCAAAAAGAAAGAAAACGCTTCAAAGGCTTCAGAATAAAATTCTGACAGAATAAAATTCTGAAAATGATTTTGAAGCGTCCTCCTTGGTTTGGTACACTCGAATTACATAGACTTACTGGTGTTGAACCATTGGAAACTATGTCAAATAAAATTATTAACAATTTTCGACAAAAATCGTTGCAATCCTCAATTGCTACGATAAGCTCTCTCTATAGCCAATAAGTTAGCAATTAAGTTAGTAGTAAGTTTACTTCCAAGTAGGTTTAAATCCCTACGAATGATAAGTACTAATTGCGAAAGCAAACAAATGCTAACAATTAAAATTACAAATTTCTAACAGTGTTGAGACTACCATTTGTGATTGGACACACATGCTCATTATTTACTAATATTTATCATAAATACTTAAGCTACTAACAAATCCCCCCTTTAAAAAAAAACCTACGCCACTGAGATATAGCAAAGTCTCAAATGACAAAGTTATATCCCCAAACCCCATCTTATACTCAAAAACCACTGTATATAAATTTTCATGATGAGCGTTTTTAGTAATTTACAAATAATGAAATATAATACACCCTCCTTCTTACTACGCCACTGAGATGTGAGTTTTCAAATAACAAATCTTGGCTCCCCCTCACTTGTCACGCTTATGGAATAGGTAGAATTCGAATTCATTGAAATACGTCAGCTACTGTAGCTTCTACATACCGATTTTAATACTAATGAATCCAGCAAAGGATTGCCCATATACCAACTGTCGTTGTTGCGATTTGGAGCGATATTTATTTTTCATTTAAAACTCGAAGGACAATGATAATTTTTTTTTAAAAATCACGTTTTGTTTGAAAAATGCAGCTTGTTCAGATGACACAAAAAACTGATATAGCTAAGCAACTCAATTGACGACCATATTCTGCATAGTCTCATTTTGAAATGTGATACTTACTGAATCTTTTGACAGCTCATGAACATCCAGAAATATTGTTAACCTTTGTTACAGCTGGTTGAAAGCGATGAAATGTAAGCTTTCTGTTGTTGCATTCGACGCTTCCGTACCGTTCACTCTTTTCAAAACAATCAAAAGCAACGTAGTGATTTATCATCAAACCAACTATGGAGATTGTCAAAGAAGGTTCGTTTAATCAATCTGTAAATTTAAAAGACTTATAAACAGTCCCGATATTGCCAGGTACCATTTTAATAAACACAGAAATGCTGCCAATAAATTTTTTTATATGTCATGTGAAGTAAGTTATGTATCGATGCATGCAAATTGCAAATGATAGCCTCTATATTTCTGGTCAAACTGGTGGTATTAGATCATCGGAACCAATCCGAACTCATGAGTTACATCATTGTGAAAATCAGGGCCGGCGGTTCATGTGGGTAGTATGGGTAGTAGTACCCACTCGGAAAATATCCATGTGGGTACTTACCCACACGGAACTATCGGACAAAACCAGAAAAAAGAAATATTGCGAGCGACAGATTTTTTTATGGATTTCTTTAAGCGAGAGGTTATGAATCTACAGATTTATGTACAGTTGCAAAGTTTCTCAGGGAAAAGGATTATTTTTTAAATTGTGTCATTTACGAGAGAGAATTTTAGTTACGATAGAGTTCTAAAGTTTCGTTTTCTCGTAAAAATTTCCCATGCCAAATCTGAGCTCAATCGGACTTCGAGAAGTAGAGTGTTCTGGTGTAGTTCGAGTCTCCCAGCGCAAAAGTTTCCATGTCCTTAAAAGTTAAATATTTTTTAAAATAAATGTTTATGAAATAACATCAGATCTCGAAATTCCGAGCATTTCTAAGAGATTTGCTATAAAAAAATTCGATTTCGGAAACTTCAAGAACTACTCTTGTGCATTTTTAGGATGGTCAAAAATGTAGGACTTTCAAGACTGTAAGTAAAACCTTATCAGAAGTTCGATTGAGCTCAAATTTTGGATGGAGACTTTTTTAGAAGGAGAAAATTGTTGAGCCCTAACGTTTGCATTAAAAAAATGTTCAAAAAAATGCTGATTTTTCATGGGTTTACCTTTACAAGCACTGACGAAACCGACCATGCAGCATCAATCATAATGGCAAAAACAGTGAAGCTACAGTCCGTTCAGAAGTGTGCGCGATCAAAGAACGTTACTCCGCCGCGTTGAAAACGAACATCTTACGCGTTGAAAAACAACATCTGCAAAATCTTGCACTGTTGGACTACAAACAGAGCATCGAAAGAAACACCGGTTCCGGACGTCCGACGAACCTGAGCGACAAGAAGCTCCAAAGGATTCTGAAGAGAAAGACCGAGGGAAAAGTGGCTACATCGCTGCGTACGTTTGAACGGGAGGTCGGTGCAACCGGTCGAACAGTGGATAAGTACCTGGCGAACTCATTATGGACATCAGAAAGCGTCAGTTCCGTCCATTGGTCTCGGAGCTGCAGGCAATGACGTAGTGACAAGGTGGTCGAGTCGATTTTTCCGGTGAATCGCTGAAACTGGTGGTCGATACCGAAACCTATCACACCCTGGATGGCAACGACTGGCAAGGCACTCCGTATTTACTTCCCCACGAAGGAAGTGAGCTCTGAGGTGAAATTCATTTTATACACCAAGTTCCCAAAGAAGGAAGCAATCGTTGGAGAGGATGAAGCGGCCGAAAATCGATGCGGTATCTAGGTCGGCCAATCCACTAAACGTTCTCCAGCTGCGTCCCATCCAGAGTTTCTAGGTAAATCAGAAGCGTGAGACCTACTCCAACAATTTTGACGCGAAAATTTATGAGGAATTGATAAACAAAACGAAAAAAAACTCAAAAACATGCCACGCACGAAACACGCATGTTTTCGTCCACCATGGCGTGGAATTGCTTTTGTAAGTGAGCTTATATAATTATCTTCCATGAGAAATTCATTAAAATCATGATCTGTCTTGTTTTTTTTCTCTCATCATCCGAAAAAAGTCCTTTTTTTTAATGCAAACATTATTACTGAACGGAATTCGAAAATCTAATTTCTCTTAAACATTCCATTGGCACCCTGTTGTTTATGCACAGTCGATTTTTCGTGAAATTACAAAAGTTCATTGTATTACAGATGTGAATGCTTCTCACATCTTATGAACCTACCTGATAAATTTGCCTATGAAAATGGTGTTAATGTGGAAGAAAAAGCCGATTTTTTTACTTTATAATTCAAATGTTTTATTTTCAAACATAATCACTTAGCATATATTTTTCGTACCACTACTAAATACAGTAAATATTTTTGGATCATTTTCTGAACTGGGATATCTTTTTACTGCTATTTGATTATTACTCAAAGGTACAGAACTATGAAATTTCGGTGTTCCAGGTATAGGTTTTACTTGACTGAATAGTTCTTCTAGTTCCTCTGACATTTTTGTGTACTGTTCCTTGCATATGTAGCAGAAATTTAATTTAGTTATACATTTGTCTGTTTGTTGCCGTGATATATTCTTTTGATCCATGATAACAAAACTTAGTCGAACTTCTCTTCACAATTGGTATAAGTTGATTGAGTAGCGTTGTTTTTTTTATCAAGCTTTTAAACAGGTTCGTAACGTGCATACATATCACAACAGATACAATAGGTAAAAGATACGTACGTAGAATAAACATGTATTCTGCAGGTAGAATAAACATGTATTGTAGCAGTCAAAACACCAGCAGCAGCACTCCTTTCGGGAGAAAATTACCTAACGCGTTTGGGTTACCTATGTTCTACAGCGGCCACGTGCTTCACGCTGGATTTTGCTTCCAGAGACAAAAACAACACTCAAACACAGGTTTTACAATTACCTAATTTATTGACATTACACATTTACACAACATAACAAGTATTTCATTCTATCAAGGTGTTTTACACTAAACAAATAATATACCTTGGTTTTAGTTTGCATTTTAACTTTTTGTTTTAGAGAATAACAGTTTTTCCTTAAATATGCTCAAGTTGCGATGTATGAAGGAAATGTAACCAACAATGTTGTCTTTCACCAAAAAATTTTTTAGCCAATTCGGAGATGACCATTTTTTTAAATCGATGTTTTGTGTTTAAATTGCATTTTTTCAGTGTAGGACTTGATATATAAACGAACGTGAAAGAACGTGAAATTTCGGTTTTCGAAAAAAATTTTTGATGCCAAATGACTTAAAAACGCATGAAACGTCGAGAATTGGTGTCATCTGGAAAAAATTTCTTTTGCAAAAATTTACTCTCTGGGACTTTCAATTGTGGAAGGCGGAGTTCAAAATGTTTAGAATGTATCTTTTGAAATTGATCACTAGTCTCTTGAAATAGCTTGTATAATGATATACACTATAACTAGCATCGAATACATGAGGTTTCATTAGGGTGGTTCATTTATTCGACATAGGGTGGTTCATAATATTGTGTAAAAATGAGTATAAATTGAAAAAAAGCACTTCGGATAGTTCGATTGGTGTGACGTCTTCGACAAAGTTGCAGATAATAATTCTGTCTTTCCAAAAATATTACACTCAAAAAATTATTCATTCAAAAGTTAGAAGAAAGATTAAAAATTAATAATTCAAAAGGGCTCATTTTTTAAAAACTTGATTTTTTTAATAAAACTCACGAAAGATTACCAAAACAATGAAACCAGTCCGATCATATAGAAATCAAGAAAAATAAATTATCATTTTTTGAAAAAAAAAATTTTCGAAAAAAAAAATTTATTCTCAATTTTTTTTTTAAAGGCATATTTCTTTTGGAAGGACAAAATATTATCTACAACTTTGCCGAAGACACTATGCCGTTACGACTGTAGACATGTTTTTAATTTCCAATAGAGCACTCTATGAGGAATCAAGAATATTTCTACAGTCAAAACGGTTTCTGAATCTGAAGGTTATTCCACTGGAGCTGCTCTTTTAGACATAGACAAAGCATTCGACAGTGTTTGGCATAAAGGTTTGATTGCGAAATTGCAAACATTTAATTTTCCAATTTTTCTAATCAAAATTTTGAAAAATTATCTTACTGATCGAACTCTGCAGGTGTCTATCAGAATTCAAAATCTGATAGATTTCCTGTCAGAGCAAGTGTGCCTCAAGGTTCTGTCTTGGGCCCAGTCCTGTACAACATATACACTTCAGATCTTCCTGATTTGCCGCCAGGATGCACAAAGTCATTGTTCTGCGATGACACAAGCATTTCCGTACAAGGAAAAAGTGTTCGTGTCATATGCAGTCGATTGCAGAAAAAAATAGATTTTTTTTCTTCCTATTTACAAAAGTGGGAAATCTCTCCCAATGCTTCTAAAACTCAAATGATAATTTTCCCCATGAGACTAGGGCTTCTTTCCTCAAGCCAAACAATAATCACGTTGTCAAGATGAATGGGGTTATTTTAAGTTGGTCTGACAAGGTTAAGTACTTGGGACTAATTTACGATAAAAAACTTATTTTCAAAGAGCACATTGAAAGCATACAAGCCAAGTGCATCAAATATACGAGATGTTTATATCCTCTTATTAACGGGAATTCTAAACTTTGCTTAAAGAACAAACTTTTGATTTACAAACAAATTTTTAGACCAGCAATGCTTTATGCTGTACCGATCTGGTCAAGTTGTTGTTCAAAAAGAAAGAAAACGCTTCAAAGGCTTCAGAATAAAATTCTGACAGAATAAAATTCTGAAAATGATTTTGAAGCGTCCTCCTTGGTTTGGTACACTCGAATTACATAGACTTACTGGTGTTGAACCATTGGAAACTATGTCAAATAAAATTATTAACAATTTTCGACAAAAATCGTTGCAATCCTCAATTGCTACGATAAGCTCTCTCTATAGCCAATAAGTTAGCAATTAGGTTAGTAGTAAGTTTACTTCCAAGTAAGTTTAAATCCCTATGAATGATAAGTACTAATTGCGAAAGCAAACAAATGCTAACAATAAAAAAAAATTACAAATTTGTAACAGTGTTGAGACTACCATTTGTGATTGGACACACATGCTCATTATTTACTAATATTTATCATAAATACTTAAGCTACTAACAAATCCCCCCTTTAAAAAAAACCCACGCCACTGAG
Organism: Wyeomyia smithii; assembly: GCF_029784165.1. NCBI lineage: Eukaryota > Metazoa > Arthropoda > Insecta > Diptera > Culicidae > Wyeomyia > Wyeomyia smithii. Next base: position 111,221,063 of record NC_073694.1, read on the forward strand.
ATATAGCAAAGTCTCAAATGACAAAGTTATATCCCCAAACCCCATCTTATACTCAAAAACCACTGTATATAAATTTTCATGATGAGCGTTTTTAGTAATTTACAAATAATGAAATCTAATACACCCTTCTTCTTACTACGCCACTGAGATGCAGGAAAATCAATGTTATAGAAACATATTTGTTTAGGAGTTTTCAAATAACAAATCTTAGCTCCCCCTCACTTGTCACGCTTATGGAATAAGTAGAATTCAAATTCATTGAAATACGTCAGCTACTGTAGATTCTACATACCGATTTTAATACTAATGAATCCAGCAAAGGATTGCCCATATACCAACTGTCGTTGTTGCGATTTGGAGCGATATTTATTTTTCATTTAAAACTCGAAGGACAATGATAATTTTTTTTTAAAAATCACGTTTTGTTTGAAAAATGCAGCTTGTTCAGATGACACAAAAAACTGATATAGCTAAACAACTCAATTGACGACCATATTCTGCATAGTCTCATTTTGAAATGTGATACTTACTGAATCTTTTGACAGCTCATGAACATCCAGAAATATTGTTAACCTTTGTTACAGCTGGTTGAAAGCGATGAAATGTAAGCTTTCTGTTGTTGCATTCGACGCTTCCGTACCGTTCACTCTTTTCAAAACAATCAAAAGCAACGTAGTGATTTATCATCAAACCAACTATGGAGATTGTCAAAGAAGGTTCGTTTAATCAATCTGTAAATTTAAAAGACTTATAAACAGTCCCGATATTGCCAGGTACCATTTTAATAAACACAGAAATGCTGCCAATAAATTTTTTTATATGTCATGTGAAGTAAGTTATGTATCGATGCATGCAAATTGCAAATGATAGCCTCTATATTTCTGGTCAAACTGGTGGTATTAGATCATCGGAACCAATCCGAACTCATGAGTTACATCATTGTGAAAATCAGGGCCGGCGGTTCATGTGGGTAGTATGGGTAGTAGTACCCACTCGGAAAATATCCATGTGGGTACTTACCCACACGGAACTATCGGACAAAACCAGAAAAAAGAAATATTGCCAGCGACAGATTTTTTTATGGATTTCGTTAAGCGAGAGGTTATGAATCTACAGATTTATGTACAGTTGCAAAGTTTCTCAGGGAAAAGGATTATTTTTTAAATTGTGTCATTTACGAGAGAGAATTTTAGTTACGATAGAGTTCTAAAGTTTCGTTTTCTCGTAAAAATTTCCCATGCCAAATCTGAGCTCAATCGGACTTCGAGAAGTAGAGTGTTCTGGTGTAGTTCGAGTCTCCCAGCGCAAAAGTTTCCATGTCCTTAAAAGTTAAATATTTTTTAAAATAAATGTTTATGAAATAACATCAGATCTCGAAATTCCGAGCATTTCTAAGAGATTTGCTATAAAAAAATTCGATTTCGGAAACTTCAAGAACTACTCTTGTGCATTTTTAGGATGGTCAAAAATGTAGGACTTTCAAGACTGTAAGTAAAACCTTATCAGAAGTTCGATTGAGCTCAAATTTTGGATGGAGACTTTTTTAGAAAGAGAAAATTGTTGAGCCCTAACGTTTGCATTGAAAAAATGTTCAAAAAATGCTGATTTTTCATGGGTTTACCTTAACAAGCACTGACGAAACCGACCATGCAGCATCAATCATAATGGCAAAAACAGTGAAGCTACAGTCCGTTCAGAAGTGTGCGCGATCAAAGAACGTTACTCCGCCGCGTTGAAAACGAACATCTTACGCGTTGAAAAACAACATCTGCAAAATCTTGCACTGTTGGACTACAAACAGAGCATCGAAAGAAACACCGGTTCCGGACGTCCGACGAACCTGAGCGACAAGAAGCTCCAAAGGATTCTGAAGAGAAAGACCGAGGGAAAAGTGGCTACATCGCTGCGTACGTTTGAACGGGAGGTCGGTGCAACCGGTCGAACAGTGGATAAGTACCTGGCGAACTCATTATGGACATCAGAAAGCGTCAGTTCCGTCCATTGGTCTCGGAGCTGCAGGCAATGACGTAGTGACAAGGTGGTCGAGTCGATTTTTCCGGTGAATCGCTGAAACTGGTGGTCGATACCGAAACCTATCACACCCTGGATGGCAACGACTGGCAAAGCACTCCGTATTTACTTCCCCACGAAGGAAGTGAGCTCTGAGGTGAAATTCATTTTATACACCAAGTTCCCAAAGAAGGAAGCAATCGTTGGAGAGGATGAAGCGGCCGAAAATCGATGCGGTATCTAGGTCGGCCAATCCACTAAACGTTCTCCAGCTGCGTCCCATCCAGAGTTTCTAGGTAAATCAGAAGCGTGAGACCTACTCCAACAATTTTGACGCGAAAATTTATGAGGAATTGATAAACAAAACGAAAAAAAAAACTCAAAAACATGCCACGCACGAAACACGCATGTTTTCGTCCACCATGGCGTGGAATTGCTTTTGTAAGTGAGCTTATATAATTATCTTCCATGAGAAATTCATTAAAATCATGATCTGTCTTGTTTTTTTTCTCTCATCATCCGAAAAAAGTCCTTTTTTTTTAATGCAAACATTACTACTGAACGGAATTCGAAAATCTAATTTCTCTTAAACATTCCATTGGCACCCTGTTGTTTATGCACAGTCGACTTTTCGTGAAATTACAAAAGTTCATTGTATTACAGATGTGAATGCTTCTCACATCTTATGAACCTACCTGATAAATTTGCCTATGAAAATGGTGTTAATGTGGAAGAAAAAGCCGATTTTTTTACTTTATAATTCAAATGTTTTATTTTCAAACATATTCACTTAGCATTATTACTTAAAGGTACAGAACTATGAAATTTCTGTGTTCCAGGTATAGGTTTTACTTGACTGAATAGTTCTTCTAGTTCCTCTGACATTTTTGTGTACTGTTCTTTGCATATGTAGCAGAAATTTAATTTAGTTATACATTTGTCTGTTTGTTGCCGTGATATATCCTTTTGATCCATGATAACAAAACTTAGTCGAACTTCTCTTCACAATTGGTATAAGTTGATTGAGTAGCGTTGTTTTTTTTATCATTCGTAACGTTTTTATTTATTATTCGTAACGTGCATACATATCACAACAGATACAATAGGTAAAAGATACGTACGTAGAATAAACATGTATTCTGCAGGTAGAATAAACATGTATTGTAGCAGTCAAAACACCAGCAGCAGCACTCCTTTCGGGAGAAAATTACCTAACGCGTTTGGGTTACCTATGTTCTACAGCGGCCACGTGCTTCACGCTGGATTTTGCTTCCAGAGGCAAAAACAACACTCAAACACAGGTTCTACAATTACCTAATTCATTGACATTACACATTAACACAACATAACAAGTATTTCATTCTATCAAGGTGTTTTACACTAAACAAATAATATACCTTGGTTTTAGTTTGCATTTTAACTTTTTGTTTTAGAGAATAACAGTTTTTCCTTAAATATGCTCCAGTTGCGATGTATGAAGGAAATGTAACCAACAATGTTGTCTTTCACCATAAATTTTTTTAGCCAATTCGGAGATGACCATTTTTTTTAAATCGATGTTTTGTGTTTAAATTGCATTTTTTCAGTGTAGGACTTGATATATAATTTTATCCATATTTTTTTATGAAAACTCAGACAATTTCCTAAAAGTTACTTACAGAACACTTTTTGTGGAATTTACCGTTTTTGAATTATATTGATTTACAAAATATCGGCAAAAAAAGCTTCGCCCTTTACAGAAGACAGTCTAGACTAATTTTGGAACTTACTTTTTTCTTGCTTAATTAGAAGATGTCTTCACACCCAAAAAGCTTCAACCAATTCGGAGAGAGTGCTGCCAAGCGCAGGTTCATTTGGCGCGAAATCTGTCAGTGAGCTCTCGGACTTCGCGAATAAAGTTGGCGATGGTCTTCATTTTTAGATGGGGTGGGTGGCAAGAATGAAAATCTAGGAGACAACCAGATGCCATCGGCCTACTGTACTATTCAGTACAGATGGTTTGATCAGGTAGTCTTATATGTACCATGTCGAGAAACGGGATTTTTCTGTCTTGTTTCAATTCACACGTGAATTGAATGTTGTTATCGAAACTCTTAAACATGTTGAGCACTTTTGTAACTCGGTCCGAGGGAAGAGCGAGAATCAAATCGTCTACGTATTTCTTCAGTACCGGTACCGGGAAATCAATTTTCCTAACAACATTTTCCAGAAGCGTTTCCATCACCAGGTCTGTTACCGTTGACGAAAGAAGGTTCCCCATGGCTATTCCGAAGATCTGCCTGTACAGCTTTCCTTTATATGAGAGAAGCTTCCATTGAGACAGGAATTTATCATCTCCAAAAATAAATCTAGGTTTATATTGTGTAGCGTTTAATATCCTGTCATCTGCTAATAATGATCATGTCTGTTGGAATGCATGTGAAAAGCGAAATAACATCGAACGATACAAGCACATACAAAAAGCAAAGCCTTGGTGCTACATTCCGATTCGGAACTCGACCTTCTGTTTATTATACACAGACTTCGCAGCTGTTGAAGTGTACAAGACAAATGCGGGGCTAGCGCTACGATCTTACTGACAATAACAGCCTCTCCCGAGTAGTATTTGTGGAGAATCCAAACCGAGTAATGTTTTACAAAATCCCATTGAGAAAAAAACCTTTCCAAATCATAGCAATCGACTATAGACAGTCTTTACTACGAAGTAAATCCGGAAATACTTATCTTTTTGTTATAATAGATCTATTTTACAAATTATTGTTTTTGGTACCTGTAAAGAAAATTTCATCGCAACTAACCATACACATACTTGAAGATCTATGGTTTAGACGATATTCAGTTCCTGAATATTTGATTTCGGATAACGCCACAAGCTTTTAGGCCAAAGATTTCAAAAAGTTTTTAGATGGTTACGGAGTCCAACACTGGACGAATTCCAGATACCACAGCTAGGCTAACCCAGCAGAAAGGCTGAATAGAACTAATAACGCATGCATTAGAACATATGTGAAAGCTGATTAACGGACATGGGATTCTCGTGTACCTGAAATTGAGCCTGTCTCGAATAACAATATTCACGCGTCGACAGGGTTTACCCCTTATCGAATTGTCTTTGGGCACGAAATTTTTACACAAGGAGCACAAACTTGACTGTGACACAAGAATAGTTTCGAGTGCCAAACGCGACGAACAGAAACAGAATCTGGATAAGAAAATTTATGAAATTGTGAAGAAAAATATACAAAAAAGCTACAATGATAATAAACTTCGATACGAATTAAGATTTCCTGTAAAGGCCCCGATTTATAAAATAGGACAACGGGTTTTTAAACGCAACTTTCATCTGTCATCGGCTAATGAAAAATACAATGCGAAACTCGGTCCCGCGTATACTCCGTGTACCCCCGATCAGTAAGAAATATCAGGATTATAACAAATCTTGATATTTTATCAAGAACTTCTTGTATCACCTGGGAACGTGAAATTTCGGTTTTCGAAAAAAAATTTTGATGCCAAATGACTTAAAAACGCATGAACGTCGAGAATTGGTGTCATCTGGAAAAATTTTCTTTTGCAAAAATTTACTCTCTGGGACTTTCAATTGTGGAAGGCGGAGTTCAAAATGTTTAGAATGTATCTTTTGAAATTGATCACTAGTCTCTTGAAATAGCTTGTATAATGATATACACTATAACTAGCATCGAATACATGAGGTTTCATTAGGGTGGTTCATTTATTCGACATAGGGTGGTTCATAATATTGTGTAAAAATGAGTATAAATTGAAAAAAAGCACTTCGGATAGTTCGATTAGTGTGACGTCTTCGACAAAGTTGTAGATAATAATTCTGTCTTTCCAAAAATATTACACTCAAAAAATTATTCATTCAAAAGTTAGAAGAAAGATTAAAAATTAATAATTCAAAAGGGCTCATTTTTTAAAAACTTGATTTTTTTAATAAAACTCACGAAAGATTACCAAAACAATGAAACCAGTCCGATCATATAGAAATCAAGAAAAATAAATTATCTTTTTTTTTAAAGGCATATTTCTTTTGGAAGGACAAAATATTATCTACAACTTTGCCGAAGACACTATGCCGTTACGACTGTAGACATGTTTTTAATTTCCAATAGAGCACTCTATGAGGAATCAAGAATATTTCTACAGTCAAAACGGTTTCTGAATCTGAAGGTTATTCCACTGGAGCTGCTCTTTTAGACATAGACAAAGCATTCGACAGTGTTTGGCATAAAGGTTTGATTGCGAAATTGCAAACATTTAATTTTCCAATTTTTCTAATCAAAATTTTGAAAAATTATCTTACTGATCGAACTCTGCAGGTTGTCTATCAGAATTCAAAATCTGATAGATTTCCTGTCAGAGCAAGTGTGCCTCAAGGTTCTGTCTTGGGCCCAGTCCTGTACAACATATACACTTCAGATCTTCCTGATTTGCCGCCAGGATGCACAAAGTCATTGTTCTGCGATGACACAAGCATTTCCGTACAAGGAAAAAGTTTTCGTGTCATATGCAGTCGATTGCAGAAAAAAATAGATATTTTTTCTTCCTATTTACAAAAGTGGGAAATCTCTCCCAATGCTTCTAAAACTCAAATGATAATTTTCCCCATAACACTAGGGCTTCTTTCCTCAAGCCAAACAATAATCACGTTGTCAAGATGAATGGGGTTATTTTAAGTTGGTCTGACAAGGTTAAGTACTTGGGACTAATTTACGATGAAAAACTTATTTTCAAAGAGCACATTGAAAGCATACAAGCCAAGTGCATCAAATATACGAGATGTTTATATCCTCTTATTAACGGGAATTCCAAACTTTGCTTAAAGAACAAACTTTTGATTTACAAACAAATTTTTAGACCAGCAATGCTTTATGCTGTACCGATCTGGTCAAGTTGCTGTTCAAAAAGGAAGAAAACGCTCCAAAGGCTTCAGAATAAAATTCTGACAGAATAAAATTCTGAAAATGATTTTGAAGCGTCCTCCTTGGTTTGGTACACTCGAATTACATAGACTTACTGGTGTTGAACCATTGGAAACTATGTCAAATAAAATTATGAACAATTTTCGACAAAAATCGTTGCAATCCTCAATTGCTACGATAAGCTCTCTCTCTATAGCCAATAAGTTAGCAATTAAGTTAGTAGTAAGTTTACTTCCAAGTAGGTTTAAATCCCTACGAATGATAAGTACTAATTGCGAAAGCAAACAAATGCTAACAATAAAAAAAAATTACAAATTTCTAACAGTGTTGAGACTACCATTTGTGATTGGACACACATGCTCATTATTTACTAATATTTATCATAAATACTTAAGCTACTAACAAATCCCCCCTTTAAAAAAAACCTACGCCACTGAGATATAGCAAAGTCTCAAATGACAAAGTTATATCCCCAAACCCCATCTTATACTCAAAAACCACTGTATATAAATTTTCATGATGAGCGTTTTTAGTAATTTACAAATAATGAAATATAATACACCCTTCTTCTTACTACGCCACTGAGATGCAGGAAAATCAATGTTATAGAAACATATTTGTTTAGGAGTTTTCAAATAACAAATCTTAGCTCCCCCTCACTTGTCACGCTTATGGAATAAGTAGAATTCAAATTCATTGAAATACGTCAGCTACTGTAGATTCTACATACCGATTTTAATACTAATGAATCCAGCAAAGGATTGCCCATATACCAACTGTCGTTGTTGCGATTTGGAGCGATATTTATTTTTCATTTAAAACTCGAAGGACAATGATAATTTTTTTTTAAAAATCACGTTTTGTTTGAAAAATGCAGCTTGTTCAGATGACACAAAAAACTGATATAGCTAAACAACTCAATTGACGACCATATTCTGCATAGTCTCATTTTGAAATGTGATACTTACTGAATCTTTTGACAGCTCATGAACATCCAGAAATATTGTTAACCTTTGTTACAGCTGGTTGAAAGCGATGAAATGTAAGCTTTCTGTTGTTGCATTCGACGCTTCCGTACCGTTCACTCTTTTCAAAACAATCAAAAGCAACGTAGTGATTTATCACCAAACCAACTATGGAGATTGTCAAAGAAGGTTCGTTTAATCAATCTGTAAATTTAAAAGACTTATAAACAGTCCCGATATTGCCAGGTACCATTTTAATAAACACAGAAATGCTGCCAATAAATTTTTTTATATGTCATGTGAAGTAAGTTATGTATCGATGCATGCAAATTGCAAATGATAGCCTCTATATTTCTGGTCAAACTGGTGGTATTAGATCATCGGAACCAATCCGAACTCATGAGTTACATCATTGTGAAAATCAGGGCCGGCGGTTCATGTGGGTAGTATGGGTAGTAGTACCCACTCGGAAAATATCCATGTGGGTACTTACCCACACGGAACTATCGGACAAAACCAGAAAAAAGAAATATTGCGAGCGACAGATTTTTTTATGGATTTCGTTAAGCGAGAGGTTATGAATCTACAGATTTATGTACAGTTGCAAAGTTTCGCAGGGAAAAGGATTATTTTTTAAATTGTGTCATGCACGAGAGAGAATTTTAGTTACGATAGAGTTCTAAAGTTTCATTTTCTTGTAAAAATTTCCCATGCCAAATCTGAGCTCAATCGGACTTCGAGAAGTAGAGTGTTCTGGTGTCTCCCAGCGCAAAAGTTTCCATGTCCTTCAAAGTTAAATATTTTTCAAAATAAATGTTTATGAAATAACATCAGATCTCGAAATTCCGAGCATTTCTAAGAGATTTTCTATAAAAAAATTCGATTTCGGAAACTCCAAGAACTACTCTTGTGCATTTTTAGGATGGTCAAAAATGTAGGACTTTCAAGACTTTAAGTAAAACCTTATCAGAAGTTCGATTGAGCTCAAATTTTGGATGGAGACTTTTTTAGAAAGAGAAAATTGTTGAGCCCTAACGTTTGCATTAAAAAAATGTTCAAAAAATGCTGATTTTTCATGGGTTTACCTTTACAAGCACTGACGAAACCGACCATGCAGCATCAATCATAATGGCAAAAACAGTGAAGCTACAGTCCGTTCAGAAGTGTGCGCGATCAAAGAACGTTACTCCGCCGCGTTGAAAACGAACATCTTACGCGTTGAAAAACAACATCTGCAAAATCTTGCACTGTTGGACTACAAACCATCGAAAGAAACACCGGTTCCGGACGTCCGACGAACCTGAGCGACAAGAAGCTCCAAAGGATTCTGAAGAGAAAGACCGAGGGAAAAGTGGCTACATCGCTGCGTACGTTTGAACGGGAGGTCGGTGCAACCGGTCGAACAGTGGATAAGTACCTGGCGAACTCATTATGGACATCAGAAAGCGTCAGTTCCGTCCATTGGTCTCGGAGCTGCAGGCAATGACGTAGTGACAAGGTGGTCGAGTCGATTTTTCCGGTGAATCGCTGAAACTGGTGGTCGATACCGAAACCTATCACACCCTGGATGGCAACGACTGGCAAGGCACTCCGTATTTACTTCCCTACGAAGGAAGTGAGCTCTGAGGTGAAATTCATTTTATACACCAAGTTCCCAAAGAAGGAAGCAATCGTTGGAGAGGATGAAGCGGCCGAAAATCGATGCGGTATCTAGGTCGGCCAATCCACTAAACGTTCCCCAGCTGCGTCCCATCCAGAGTTTCTAGGTAAATCAGAAGCGTGAGACCTACTCCAACAATTTTGACGCGAAAATTTATGAGGAATTGATAAACAAAACGAAAAAAAAACTCAGAAACATGCCACGCACGAAACACGCATGTTTTCGTCCACCATGGCGTGGAATTGCTTTTGTAAGTGAGCTTATATAATTATCTTCCATGAGAAATTCATTAAAATCATGATCTGTCTTGTATTTTTTCTCTCATCATCCGAAAAAAGTCCTTTTTTTTAATGCAAAAATTACTACTGAACGGAATTCGAAAATCTAATTTCTCTTAAACATTCCATTGGCACCCTGTTGTTTATGCACAGTCGATTTTTCGTGAAATTACAAAAGTTCATTGTATTACAGATGTGAATGCTTCTCACATCTTATGAACCTACCTGATAAATTTGCCTATGAAAATGGTGTTAATGTGGGAGAAAAAGCCGATTTTTTTACTTTATAATTCAAATGTTTTATTTTCAAACATAATCACTTAGCATATATTTTTCGTACCACTACTATATACAGTAAATATTTTTGGATCAATTTCTTAACTAGGATATCTTTTTACTGCTATTTGATTATTACTTAAAGGTACAGAACTATGCAATTTCTGTGTTCCAGGTATAGGTTTTACTTGACTGAATAGTTCTTCTAGTTCCTCTGACATTTTTGTGTACTGTTCTTTGCATATGTAGCAGAAATTTAATTTAGTTATACATTTGTCTGTTTGTTGCCGTGATATATCCTTTTGATCCATGATAACAAAACTTAGTCGAACTTCTCTTCACAATTGGTATAAGTTGATTGAGTAGCGTTGTTTTTTTATCAAGCTTTTAAACAGGTTCGTAACGTGCATACATATCACAACAGATACAATAGGTAAAAGATACGTACGAAGAATAAACATGTATTCTGCAGGTAGAATAAACATGTATTGTAGCAGTCAAAACACCAGCAGCAGCACTCCTTTCGGGAGAAAATTACCTAACGCGTTTGGGTTACCTATGTTCTACAGCGGCCACGTGCTTCACGCTGGATTTTGCTTCCAGAGACAAAAACAACACTCAAACACAGGTTTTAGAATTACCTAATTTATTGACATTACACATTTACACAACATAACAAGTATTTCATTCTATCAAGGTGTTTTACACTAAACAAATAATATACCTTGGTTTTAGTTTGCATTTTAACTTTTTGTTTTAGAGAATAACAGTTTTTCCTTAAATATGCTCAAGTTGCGATGTATGAAGGAAATGTAACCAACAATGTTGTCTTTCACCAAAAAATTTTTTAGCCAATTCGGAGATGACCATTTTTTTAAATCGATGTTATGTGTTTAAATTGCATTTTTTCAGTGTAGGACTTGATATATAAACGAACGTGAAAGAACGTGAAATTTCGGTTTTCGAAAAAATTTTTTGATGCCAAATGACTTAAAAACGCATGAAACGTCGAGAATTGGTGTCATCTGGAAAAAATTTCTTTTGCAAAAATTTACTCTCTGGGACTTTCAATTATGGAAGGCGGAGTTCAAAATGTTTAGAATGTATCTTTTGAAATTGATCACTAGTCTCTTGAAATAGCTTGTATAATGATATACACTATATACACTAGCATCGAATACATGAGGTTTAATTAGGGTGGTTCATTTATTCGACATAGGGTGGTTCAAAATATTGTGTAAAAATGAGTATAAATTGAAAAAAAGCACTTCGGATAGTTCGATTGGTGTGACGTCTTCGACAAAGTTGTAGATAATAATTCTGTCTTTCCAAAAATATAACACTCAAAAAATTATTCATTCAAAAGTTAGAAGAAAGATTAAAAATTAATAATTCAAAAGGGCTCATTTTTTAAAAACTTGATTTTTTTAATAAAACTCACGAAAGATTACCAAAACAATGAAACCAGTCCGATCATATAGAAATCAAGAAAAATAAATTATCATTTTTTGAAAAAAAAAATTTTCGAAAAAAAAAATTTATTCTCAACTTTTTTTTTTAAAGGTATATTTCTTTTGGAAGGACAAAATATTATCTACAACTTTGCCGAAGACACTATGCCGTTACGACTGTAGACATGTTTTTAATTTCCAATAGAGCACTCTATGAGGAATCAAGAATATTTCTACAGTCAAAACGGTTTCTGAATCTGAAGGTTATTCCACTGGAGCTGCTCTTTTAGACATAGACAAAGCATTCGACAGTGTTTGGCATAAAGGTTTGATTGCGAAATTGCAAACATTTAATTTTCCAATTTTTCTAATCAAAATTTTGAAAAATTATCTTACTGATCGAACTCTGCAGGTGTCTATCAGAATTCAAAATCTGATAGATTTCCTGTCAGAGCAAGTGTGCCTCAAGGTTCTGTCTTGGGCCCAGTCCTGTACAACATATACACTTCAGATCTTCCTGATTTGCCGCCAGGATGCACAAAGTCATTGTTCTGCGATGACACAAGCATTTCCGTACAAGGAAAAAGTTTTCGTGTCATATGCAGTCGATTGCAGAAAAAAATAGATATTTTTTCTTCCTATTTACAAAAGTGGGAAATCTCTCCCAATGCTTCTAAAACTCAAATGATAATTTTCCCCATAAGACTAGGGCTTCTTTCCTCAAGCCAAACAATAATCACGTTGTCAAGATGAATGAGGTTATTTTAAGTTGGTCTGACAAGGTTAAGTACTTGGGACTAATTTACGATAAAAAACTTATTTTCAAAGAGCACATTGAAAGCATACAAGCCAAGTGCATCAAATATACGAGATGTTTATATCCTCTTATTAACGGGAATTCTAAACTTTGCTTAAAGAACAAACTTTTGATTTACAAACAAATTTTTAGACCAGCAATGCTTTATGCTGTACCGATCTGGTCAAGTTGCTGTTCAAAAAGGAAGAAAACGCTCCAAAGGCTTCAGAATAAAATTCTGACAGAATAAAATTCTGAAAATGATTTTGAAGCGTCCTCCTTGGTTTGGTACACTCGAATTACATAGACTTACTGGTGTTGAACCATTGGAAACTATGTCAAATAAAATTATTAACAATTTTCGACAAAAATCGTTGCAATCCTCAATTGCTACGATAAGCTCTCTCTCTATAGCCAATAAGCTAGCAATTAAGTTAGTAGTAAGTTTACTTCCAAGTAGGTTTAAATCCCTACGAATGATAAGTACTAATTGCGAAAGCAAACAAATGCTAACAATTAAAATTACAAATTTCTAACAGTGTTGAGACTACCATTTGTGATTGGACACACATGCTCATTATTTACTAATATTTAGTCACGCTTATGGAATAGGTAGAATTCAAATTCATTGAAATACGTCAGCTAGTGTAGATTCTACATATCGATTTTAATACTAATGAATCCAGCAAAGGATTGCCCATATACCAACTGTCGTTGTTGCGATTTGGAGCGATATTTATTTTTCATTTAAAACTCGAAGGACAATGATAATTTTTTTTTAAAAATCACGTTTTGTTTGAAAAATGCAGCTTGTTCAGATGACACAAAAAACTGATATAGCTAAACAACTCAATTGACGACCATATTCTGCATAGTCTCATTTTGAAATGTGATACTTACTGAATCTTTTGACAGCTCATGAACATCCAGAAATATTGTTAACCTTTGTTACAGCTGGTTGAAAGCGATGAAATGTAAGCTTTCTGTTGTTGCATTCGACGCTTCCGTACCGTTCACTCTTTTCAAAACAATCAAAAGCAACGTAGTGATTCATCATCAAACCAACTATGGAGATTGTCAAAGAAGGTTCGTTTAATCAATCTGTAAATTTAAAAGACTTATAAACAGTCCCGATATTGCCAGGTACCATTTTAATAAACACAGAAATGCTGCCAATAAATTTTTGTATATGTCATGTGAAGTAAGTTATGTATCGATGCATGCAAATTGCAAATGATAGCCTCTATATTTCTGGTCAAACTGGTGGTATTAGATCATCGGAACCAATCCGAACTCATGAGTTACATCATTGTGAAAATCAGGGCCGGCGGTTCATGTGGGTAGTATGGGTAGTAGTACCCACTCGGAAAATATCCATGTGGGTACTTACCCACACGGAACTATCGGACAAAACCAGAAAAAAGAAATATTGCGAGCGACAGATTTTTTTATGGATTTCTTTAAGCGAGAGGTTGTGAATCTACAGATTTATGTACAGTTGCAAAGTTTCTCAGGGAAAAGGATTATTTTTTAAATTGTGTCATTTACGAGAGAGAATTTTAGTTACGATAGAGTTCTAAAGTTTCGTTTTCTCGTAAAAATTTCCCATGCCAAATCTGAGCTCAATCGGACTTCGAGAAGTAGAGTGTTCTGGTGTAGTTCGAGTCTCCCAGCGCAAAAGTTTCCATGTCCTTAAAAGTTAAATATTTTTTAAAATAAATGTTTATGAAATAACATCAGATCTCGAAATTCCGAGCATTTCTAAGAGATTTGCTATAAAAAAATTCGATTTCGGAAACTTCAAGAACTACTCTTGTGCATTTTTAGGATGGTCAAAAATGTAGGACTTTCAAGACTGTAAGTAAAACCTTATCAGAAGTTCGATTGAGCTCAAATTTTGGATGGAGACTTTTTTAAAAAGAGAAAATTGTTGAGCCCTAACGTTTGCATTAAAAAAATGTTCAAAAAATGCTGATTTTTCATGGGTTTACCTTTACAAGCACTGACGAAACCGACCATGCAGCATCAATCATAATGGCAAAAACAGTGAAGCTACAGTCCGTTCAGAAGTGTGCGCGATCAAAGAACGTTACTCCGCCGCGTTGAAAACGAACATCTTACGCGTTGAAAAACAACATCTGCAAAATCTTGCACTGTTGGACTACAAACAGAGCATCGAAAGAAACACCGGTTCCGGACGTCCGACGAACCTGAGCGACAAGAAGCTCCAAAGGATTCTGAAGAGAAAGACCGAGGGAAAAGTGGCTTCATCGCTGCGTACGTTTGAACGGGAGGTCGGTGCAACCGGTCGAACAGTGGATAAGTACCTGGCGAACTCATTATGGACATCAGAAAGCGTCAGTTCCGTCCATTGGTCTCGGAGCTGCAGGCAATGACGTAGTGACAAGGTGGTCGAGTCGATTTTTCCGGTGAATCGCTGAAACTGGTGGTCGATACCGAAACCTATCACACCCTGGATGGCAACGACTGGCAAAGCACTCCGTATTTACTTCCCCACGAAGGAAGTGAGCTCTGAGGTGAAATTCATTTTATACACCAAGTTCCCAAAGAAGGAAGCAATCGTTGGAGAGGATGAAGCGGCCGAAAATCGATGCGGTATCTAGGTCGGCCAATCCACTAAAAGTTCTCCAGCTGCGTCCCATCCAGAGTTTCTAGGTAAATCAGAAGCGTGAGACCTACTCCAACAATTTTGACGCGAAAATTTATGAGGAATTGATAAACAAAACGAAAAAAAAAACTCAAAAACATGCTACGCACGAAACACGCATGTTTTCGTCCACCATGGCGTGGAATTGCTTTTGTAAGTGAGCTTATATAATTATCTTCCATGAGAAATTCATTAAAATCATGATCTGTCTTGTTTTTTTTCTCTCATCATCCGAAAAAAGTCCTTTTTTTTAATGCAAACATTACTACTGAACGGAATTCGAAAATCTAATTTCTCTGCAACATTCCATTGGCACCCTGTTGTTTATGCACAGTCGATTTTTCGTGAAATTACAAAAGTTCATTGTATTACAGATGTGAATGCTTCTCACATCTTATGAACCTACCTGATAAATTTGCCTATGAAAATGGTGTTAATGTGGAAGAAAAAGCCGATTTTTTTACTTTATAATTCAAATGTTTTATTTTCAAACATAATCACTTAGCATATATTTTTCGTACCACTACTAAATACAGTAAATATTTTTGGATCATTTTCTGAACTGGGATATCTTTTTACTGCTATTTGATTATTACTTAAAGGTACAGAACTATGAAATTTCTGTGTTCCAGGTATAGGTTTTACTTGACTGAATAGTTCTTCTAGTTCCTCTGACATTTTTGTGTACTGTTCTTTGCATATGTAGCAGAAATTTAATTTAGTTATACATTTGTCTGTTTGTTGCCGTGATATATCCTTTTGATCCATGATAACAAAACTTAGTCGAACTTCTCTTCACAATTGGTATAAGTTGATTGAGTAGCGTTGTTTTTTTTATCAAGCTTTTAAACAGGTTCGTAACGTGCATACAATCACAACAGATACAATAGGTAAAAGATACGTACGTAGAATAAACATGTATTCTGCAGGTAGAATAAACATGTATTGTAGCAGTCAAAACACCAGCAGCAGCACTCCTTTCGGGAGAAAATTACCTAACGCGTTTGGGTTACCTATGTTCTACAGCGGCCACGTGCTTCACGCTGGATTTTGCTTCCAGAGACAAAAACAACACTCAAACACAGGTTCTACAATTACCTAATTTATTGACATTACACATTTACACAACATAACAAGTATTTCATTCTATCAAGGTGTTTTACACTAAACAAATAATATACCTTGGTTTTAGTTTGCATTTTAACTTTTTGTTTTAGAGAATAACAGTTTTTCCTTAAATATGCTCAAGTTGCGAAGTATGAAGGAAATGTAACCAACAATGTTGTCTTTCACCAAAAATTTTTTAGCCAATTCGGAGATGACCATTTTTTTTAAATCGATGTTTTGTGTTTAAATTGACTAGACTAATTTTGGAACTTACTTTTTTCTTGCTTAATTAGAAGATGTCTTCACACCCAAAAGGCTTCAACCATTTCGGAGAGAGTGCTGCCAAGCGCAGGTTCATTTGGCGCGAAATCTGTCAGTGAGCTCTCGGACTTTGCGAATAAAGTTGGCGATGGTCTTCATTTTTAGATGGAGTGGGTGGCAAGAATGAAAATCTAGGAGACAACCAGATGCCATCGGCCTACTGTACTATTCAGTACAGATGGTTTGATCAGGTAGTCTTATATGTACCATGTCGAGAAACGGGATTTTTCTGTCTTGTTTCAATTCACACGTGAATTGAATGTTGCTATCGAAACTTTTAAACATGTTGAGCACTTTTGTAACTCGGTCCGAGGGAAGAGCGAGAATCAAATCGTCTACGTATTTCTTCAGTACCGGTACCGGGAAATCAATTTTCCTAACAACATTTTTCAGAAGCGTTTCCATCACCAGGTCTGTTACCGTTGACGAAAGAAGGTTCCCCATGGCTATTCCGAAGATCTGCCTGTACAGCTTTCCTTTATATGAGAGAAGCTTCCATTGAGACAGGAATTAATCATCTCCAAAAATAAATCTAGGTTTATATTGTGTAGCGTTTAATATCCTGTCATCTGCTAATAATGATCATGTCTGTTGGAATGCATGTGAAAAGCGAAATAACATCGAACGATACAAGCACATACAAAAAGCAAAGCCTTGGTGCTACATTCCGATTCGGAACTCGACTTTCTGTTTATTATACACAGACTTCGCAGCTGTTAAAGTGTACAAGACAAATGCGGGGCTAGCGCTACGATCTTACTGACAATAACAGCCTCTCCCGAGTAGTATTTGTGGAGAATCCAAACCGAGTAATGTTTCACAAAATCCCATTGAGAAAAAAACCTTTCCAAATCATAGCAATCGACTATAGACAGTCTTTACTACGAAGTAAATCCGGAAATACTTATCTTTTTGTTATAATAGATCTATTTTACAAATTATTGTTTTTGGTACCTGTAAAGAAAATTTCATCGCAACTAACCATACACATACTTGAAGATCTATGGTTTAGACGATATTCAGTTCCTGAATATTTGATTTCGGATAACGCCACAAGCTTTTAGGCCAAAGATTTCAAAAAGTTTTTAGATGGTTACGGAGTCCAACACTGGACGAATTCCAGATACCACAGCCAGGCTAACCCAGCAGAAAGGCTGAATAGAACTAATAACGCATGCATTAGAACATATGTGAAAGCTGATTAACGGACATGGGATTCTCGTGTACCTGAAATTGAGCCTGTCTCGAATAACAATATTCACGCGTCGACAGGGTTTACCCCTTATCGAATTGTCTTTGGGCACGAAATTATTACACAAGGAGCACAAACTCGACTGTGACACAAGAATAATTTCGAATGCCAAACGCGACGAACAGAAACAGAATCTGGATAAGAAAATCTATGAAATTGTGAAGAAAAATATACAAAAAAGCTACAATGATAATAAACTTCGATACGAATTAAGATTTCCTGTAAGAGCCCCGATTTATAAAATAGGACAACGGGTTTTTAAACGCAACTTTCATCTGTCATCGGCTAATGAAAAATACAATGCGAAACTCGGTCCCGCGTATACTCCGTGTACCCCCGATCAGTAAGAAATATCAGGATTATAACAAATCTTGATATTTTATCAAGAACTTCTTGTATCACCTTGTGTTCTAAACTTGGTCTCGTTAATAGTTAAAATACCAAAATTCTTATCAAAATTACTTACTGATTATTACTAATTATAGCAAGTTTTGTATGATTTTTGGCAGAAAAAGATCAGAATTGGCTAGAATGTACAATATTCTGTTATTTGAAAAACGAATTTTGTTATAAATATAGTTAGAAAATACACACTTTTGAACATTTAAGTGTATGACACCAGAATTTGATATAATTTTACACTTTTAATCATGCTGACATATCAAGAATACTAAAGGCTTTGTTATGTCAATCAAGTTCAGGTACATGTGTGTTACCGTGCTGGATCGAAATCCGTACCCCTAAGCACATAATATTCTTCGACGGTCAATATAAAATCAAGAAATTACATATTGCTTTAAACAGACAAGTTCACTTATATGTCTTATATTTTATCACTATTTTCAAGCAAAATGATTAAAATCACTCCGAAACTCGAAAAAATCATGTTTAAATAGGGTATCGAACGTCTTCGTCAGTGGTTTTCTTCGGCAGTTTTTCTGCAGCAATCTTATGCAAAAGGGGGCCGAAGAAAACCACTGACGAAGACGTTCGATACCCTAGAACATGTTTTGAATCGAAATCCGTACACAGTTTTTTGTCTGAATCAAAACCCCACACTTTTGAATCGAAATCCGCACACACGCGATATGGGCTGGATCAAAGTCCATACAGCAATAAATCAAAATCCGTATAGATATAGAAGTACAAAAATGAACATCTTTTATTTATAATTTATCTTTAAATTTACGAATAATTATATTTTGAGGATAAATTGGAAAACACGGTTTTCTAATTTTTTATATCAGCTGAAATAGTGCAATTTTCGTAGCGTTTCGTTGCGGCACCTCTCAGTCATAGTGACCGAAACGCCGGGACCTCTCGAAGCTTCCCGGTACGACTTTTCCATGCGCACCTCAGTCACGCTTCTTCGGAATTTTTGCCGTATATTTAAACTTGTTTTCTTTCATTATATGCTGAAAACAAGAAGGAAGTTCAACAATATATGCATGATACACACGCTGTGCGGATTTCGATTCAAGCAATTAACAAGGATCAAAATCCGTACGGCACAGTTTTTGTTGAATAAATATAATTTACACTTTTTACCAGACAATGTGCAGCTCGAAAATGACAAAGACTTACCTTTTCCATCAATTTCAAAAAGATTCACAGAGTAAAACACTTATATCCCACTCGAAAAACCTTTTTATCTGAAGAACGTTTTCTTAGTAAATTCTCTAACGATACAACGAAATGACAACTGAAACCGATACACGATTGATTTTTCATTTTTAATATTTTTGTTTCATGGCCTACTGGCGCATAGTTTAATTTAACTGAAGGCCAACAGCTCAACGGACTTGTACATGTAACTATCATATGAATTTTTATTTTTATAATGCTAAAAACTGAAGAAAACCATCAAGGTGTACGGATTTCGATACTGTACGGGTTTCGATCGAGCACGGTACCCGTTTGTTATAATCGTTTGATCGGGCCGTTTTATCGTGGCGAGGGAAAATTAAATTGAGACGTTGTAGATATGCCTATACAAAATGTTCACCTGCTCGAAAAAACACCCTGTGCAAAACTTCAGCTCAATCGGACCTAAAATGGGGTGGCACAAAGCGATTGAAGTTTGGCTTTTTTGAAAACCGAAAAATCACCCAAAGTGGGGTGGGGGGGTTACGTGAAATTTCGGTTTTCGAAAAAATTTTTTGATGCCAAATGACTTAAAAACGCATGAAACGTCGAGAATTGGTGTCATCTGGAAAAATTTTCTTTTGCAAAAATTTACTCTCTGGGTCGTTTTTCAATTGTGGAAGGCGGAGTTCAAAATGTTTAGAATGTGTCTTTTGAAATTGATCACTAGTCTCTCGAAATAGCTTGTATAATGATATACACTATAACTAGCATCGAATACATGAGGTTTCATTAGGGTGGTTCATTTATTCGACATAGGGTGGTTCATAATATTGTGTAAAAATGAGTATAAATTGAAAAAAATCACTTTTCCTTGAATACCAATAGAAAAATTCCTGAAAATATAATATTTGTTACATAATTGTCTTGGTGGTCTCCGTGGCTCTGTGGTTAGCGATGTCAGTCGGCTAGCTCTCCCACACGGTTGTGACATCGGGTTCGATTCCCGATCGAGTCAAGGAACTTTTCGAGCTTGAAATTTTCTCGACTCAGCACTGGGGCACGGTGTATCGTTGTACTTATCCTACACATGCAAAATGTGCCAAAAACAATATCGATAACGAATTCTCTCAACTAATCTAGTTGATCGAGACCGCTATTAGCCCCAAGGCTAAGCGTGCGATATTGTTTTATATCATTGTCTTTAGGGTGGCAATGTTGAATTGGAAAAATTATAAGTAAAATGGCAAAATATTACAAAACAAATTTACAAAATGTATCAAACTACTCTGTGCAAAAAATAAATTATCTCAACCAAAATTAAGATTGTGTCTCGTGGAAAATGTTGAATGCTTTCATGTCATTTGCAAAATCACACACGGGAGGTACATGGAATTTTAATATTTGAAAAATGTTTTCGATTCCAAGTGTTTTGAAAGTACATGAAACGGTGGAAACTGATGGAATATGTTTTTTAGTTTTGTTTGAAAAATCTACTCTTTAGGACACTTGTACTTGTTTTTGCGAATGTTGTACCAGACAATTTATTCGTTTTATTTACCACAATAATGCCCTTTGCCAACACTTGATTGAACACACAGTGCTCTGGCTTATATAATCGGACAAAATACTGTATCGATGTTATTCAGTGATAATGAGAGTATAGGGATCTCAATCAGATACGCAACACAATTGACTCGTTGTTTCTGGGTTTGCGTCGTTTTGACAGTTCGACCATACATTTTCTGTCAAGTTTACATCATCAGAACGTAAACGTGTCCATTGGCTGAAACTTTGCATAGACGTTTTTATAGGCAAAAGATGCCATTTTGTGCTATTGGTTTAATTTATTGAAACACTATTTCGGATAGGTATTGATAATTACAAAAATTTTTAGAGCCAACACGGTTCGTTTGAGTGGTGTAACATTTTCAGCAAAGTTGTAGATAATAGTTTTGTTTTTCAAAAAAAAAAAATATACACTCTAAAAACAAATTACTAATTTAAAAGAAATAAAAGAAAGTTATAAATTAATTATCGAAAACAGCCCATTTAAAAAACTCTTTTTTTAATAAAAACTACGAAAGTTTTCCTGAACAACGAAACCGGCCATTGAGAAATCAGAAAAAAAAGTTATATTTTTATAATTTATTTTTCTTTTTCACAGGGTACATTTATTTTGGAGGAACGAAGTTATTATTTACAACTTTGCCAGATACACTATGCCAATCAAATAAACCGTTTTGACTGTAGAAATATTCTTGATTCCTCATAGAGTGCTCTATTGGAAATTAAAAACATGTCTACAGTCGTAACGGCATAGTGTCTTCGGCAAAGTTGTAGATAATATTTTGTCCTTCCAAAAAAAATATGCCCTTAAAAAAAAAAAATTGAGAATAAATTTTTTTTTCGAAAATTTTTTTTTTTTCAAAAAATGATAATTTATTTTTCTTGATTTCTATATGATCGGACTGGTTTCATTGTTTTGGTTATCTTTTCGTGAGTTTTATTAAAAAAAACAAGTTTTTAAAAAATGAGCCCTTTTGAATTATTAATTTTTAATCTTTCTTCTAACTTTTGAATGAATAATTTTTTGAGTGTAATATTTTTGGAAAGACAGAATTATTATCTACAACTTTGTCGAAGACGTCACACCAATCAAACTAACCGAAGTGCTTTTTTTTATTTATACTCATTTTTCACAATATTATGAACCACCCTATGCCGAATAAAAGAACCACCCTTATGAAATATAATGTATTCGATGCTAGTTAGAGTGTATATCATTATACAAGCTATTTCGAGAGACTAGTGATCAATTTCAAAAGATAAATTCTAAACATTTTGAACTCCGTCTTCCACAATTGAAAGTCCCAGAGAGTAAATTTTTGCAAAAAAAAATTCCCAGATGACACCAATTCTCGACGTTTCATGCGTTTTTAAGTCATTTGGCATCAACAAAAAAAATTTCAAAAACCGAAATTTCACATTTTTGAGTTTTTGATGGCAAACGATGCCAAATACTGTTGAGTTTCATCACACGAAATCCCATTTCGAAAATCACAAAAATTCCAGAGTTATGAGTAGAAGTGCCTTTGCTGCACAAATCGAAATTTCTCCATAAAGTTAGTAAAAATAAGGCTTTAACTTGGACAACGTGAGCACGTAATATGTGCATAATAGACCTAATGGTGTTAAATAAGGATTGGTAATCTTAAACTTCAAAGTTTTCTTGAAAATCGAAAAATAAATTTTCGACGCAAATTTTCAAACGCGTTTTTCTCGAAACTATGTTTTTTGAGTTGTGCCAGTGTTGCACGAAACCGACGATATGAATATAAATTAACACATATACATGCAAATAACATTAAATTCTTTCAACTATATGATGCGATTTTGTTTTTGATTGTGGTATAATCGATTTGTACTCATATACTGCCTATAAATATTCAGATTCTTTAAGTCAACGTTAGTCAGTAGATTTCAAATAATGTATAATTAAATGTTGTCCCTTATACATTAATTTGAATGATCTTATCAGTGAAATTGAAATTCTTCGACGCAGTTGATATTACTGATCGTTTCTGAGAGGCATCCAATGAATGGCCAAATACCAATCAATATGGGTTCTTGAAACCTGGATTATTCCCACTGGCCACTCAAACCCAATATTCAATCCAGATGACCACTTCTGGTTGCCTAATAATCATAAAATCATAAAATCCATCATAAAATTGCTGAACTGCCTAATCTGGGTATTTCTATGGCGAAGATGGTTACAGTTTCCGATCAACAGCCTGAAGTGACAAATATCATCCAATACGATTTGGGGAAGCGGTATGGCCCTGAGGCCAGAAATGATCTTCAGACGCCATTTTGAATTTCTAGACAGTAGCTTCCGGTTTCTACTAGTCTGAAAGAGACAAACATTACCCAATGTGAGTTTTTCAGTACCCGGGATGATGCTCAGAGACCAGGAATCAACTTCATACTTCATTTTGAAATCCGAATTTACGACACCTGTTTTCTTTAAATAAGTCGTAAAATCTTTGAAAGAAGAGATTTTCAGTATTTTTATAATTTAACACATAATGGATAAAATAAAAGTCCGATTACACTGGTCAACACAAGTGTTGCCCTGAAGGTCAAACTAAGAAAAAATGAAAAATTATAGCTTTTCCTGTGAATTTTCTTCTTTCTAGGGCAAATATTATGAGCTTTAGAGCAGCATTTTATTCGATTTTGTCAACCAGTGCTATAATCAAATTAAATGAGTACCAATAAAGCAACTAAACCTTTAATTTAAAACTATGATTGTTGAAATCAGTGATGCCATCTTTGGCAAAACGAGTGAATTTGTTAAAGTTTTCTGAACACGTTTCTTTTCATAACCTTCGAACTACATGTTCAATCATCATAAAATTCATTATTTAGGGGTTTTAAAGACAGCTTCATTTGATACCTATTTTGTTCAAATCGGTTGTGTAGTTTCTGAGATAATGGAGTTTCATAACTTTTACATTTTGATACACAACAGACAAAGTTACAGTCCGATTATCAAAAATTCAATTGGGTTTTATCAAGCAACTAGACCTTTCTATTGCAACTTATTTTGTGAAAATCGGTCCATCCATCTCTGAGAAAAGTGGGTGAGTTCAAACAGTCTTAGAAACATGTTTCTTGTCATAGCCTGATTTCCCCTTTTTATACATAACGGACAAAGTTAAAGTCCAATAACAATAAAATTCAATAGGGTCTTATGGGGCAGCAAGACCTTCCATATGACACTAATTTTGTGAAAATCGGTCCAGCCATCTCTGAGAAAAGTGAGTGAGTTTAAACAGTGTTTGAAACATGTTTCTTCGCATAACTTTTGAACTACATGTCCAATCATTATAAAATTATTCTACAAATGGTTCAAAAAACAAGCCCGTTCTTTTGATACCAATTTTGTTCAAATCGGTTTTGTAGTTTCTGGGATAATGAAGTTCTATGATTTTCACATTTTTAAACATAACCTCTAAACTAAAAATCCGATTATAATAAAATTAAATAGGGTCTTATGGGGCAACTAGACCTTTCATTTGCAATTAGTTTCATGAAAATCGGTCCAGCCATCTCAGAGAAAATCGAGTGAGATTGGGAGACCGTTACATACATACACACACATACACACACACACATACAGAAAATGCTCAGCTCGTCGAACTAAGTCGATTGATATACGAGATTCGACCCTTTGGAGCACTTTTATACGTTTGGTTTTTTCAGTGATTGCTACACCTTTCTAGGAGAAAGGCAAAACAGATAAATGCAACGTCAACTTAGATGCTAAATTATAATGAACGCCGTATTAAATTGAAATAGCAACTGTAACTTGTCACAGACTGAAATTTTAGTAACTTTATTTCCACAATTTTCATCATGGATCGAACAATCTGCTAGCTAAATGAGGATGTTAATGCGTGTGCTAGTGAAAGGAAACTAAATGTTGAGTAGTGAAAGAGAGAGATAAACAGCAGCCGGAATCCATTATTCTCGTTTAACATGGAAAGGTTAAGACATATTCCCACCTTTGCTATAATTTTTATGGGATCAGCAAAAAACGTCCCTCGCGTGATTGTTTGTTTGAAACACCGGTTTGTATGGAATGTTATAAGAAGATTGCGATATTTAAATCAAACCTGGAGTTGTCGCTGTGATCGGGTAATAATATTCTAAGCTGTTGGTTTTGCGTCTTCCTCTGTAGTCTACTAATTCTTAACGGCTTGCTAAGGGTGTGTTTGAGAGATTGTACAGCTTGAGTTGTGGTGGTAGTGGATTGCCTGTCATGGTTGTCTGTTTTGTTTTGGTTGATGTTCTTTATCGAGTGTATAATACCAGCGTATATGGTGTTCAGTCCCTCAGTGTCTGTGCGTTTGTTTATGCTATTTTCTGTGTTGGCAATATGGCAAATTTCTAAAAACGGGAGTGCTTGTGGTTTGTTGTGTCTGTCTATAATTTTTGTTTGTTGAAAATCAAACCGGTGATTCTGTGTGATACTGTGATGTATTAGTGCTGTTTTTTCCTTAAGTGAACTAATTTGGGTATCTGTTTCGTTGTAACCTTGTTGCAGTAGTTTGTCCCAGGTGTTATTGTGCGTCCGGTGTCCACTAATTCTAGTTTTAAGCATGTTTGTTGTCATTCCAACGTAGCAGGCGCTGCAGTCTTTGCACGGTATGTTGTAGATGACGTTGCTCTGGTGTTCATGGGGAATAGGGTCTTTAACGTTTGTGAACAACTGTTTAACTGTTTTTATGTTGCGGTGTGCAAGTCGTATGTGTTTGTAATCGTTTTTTAGGTGCTTGTCGATTCGGTTCGACAGGTATGGTATGTATGGTATCGAACGGTAAGTATATTCCAGGTTTTCACTAGGTGTTTCATGCGGTGCCGTGATGTTTTCCTGCATTCGGCTTATTAATCTGTTTCTTAGTGCTTTCGGGAAGTTGTTTAGTCTCAATTGTTTGTGAATTAAGCGAGCCTTATCATCGTTCTGTAGATTAGTGGATAGCTTATCGACTCGTCTGATGAAATTTTTAGTCATGTTGATTTTGTGATGGAGCGGGTGGAACGAATAGTAGTCTAAAAATCTGCCACTGGCTATTGGTTTCATATACCATTCTGTTTAAATGCTTTTATTTTCTTGTCTTATTAGTGTCATGTCTAGAAACGGTACTCGTCTATTGCTTTCCATTTCGTAGGTGAATTGAATATGTTCGTTGCAACTGTTGAAAGTCTCTAATACGTGGTTTAGTTGATTCGCGGGCAGTGCTAGTAGAAGATCATCTACACTTTTTTTCAGGAATGGGGGCTTGAATGTTAGTAATGGTATAACTGTGTCCAAAAGTGTTTCCATTACTAAATCTGCTAGTGTGGGCGAGATGGGATTTCCCATTGCGGTGCCAAAGATCTGTTGGAAATGATGTCCGTTGTATTCACAGTAGCTTGATTCTATGCAGAATTCAACTATTTTGATGAACAAATCTAGGTTTATGTTCGTATAAACTTTGATTTTCTCCCATTGTTTTATTATGTTATGTGTAACTAATGTTTTGGGAATCGATGTGAATAGCGATGTAACGTCGAGGGAAATTAGGATGTAATCAGGTGGCAATGTGCATTCGTTGTTTTGCTTTCGTCTCGATTAGACGCAAATTGTTTATCTCCGTTTGAGTTCGCAAAATAACAATACACGAGTTATCGTACGGGTGTTTTTTTATCGATTAGTTCTTGTGTTGCGCGATAACAATAGCCTGTTGTATATCGGCAGAAACATCTGCACACTGGTAGGGGCAGGCTACCCCGCCAGTGATTCGATACGCAGCTGATATATCAGCAAGAATAATTCTCCCGCACCGCTGTTACCCCGCTAGCAGCACGGACCACCATACGATCGAGCGAGTGGAAGTCAACTACAAGTGGCATCTACAAGGTCGCGTGTAAGATACGGCCACTGTGTCACAACACGAAGCTGGATCGTCATTGTTTGTTTTGCGGAGACACTCGATTAATCCAATTATCAGCCGTGAGGTCGTGACTTAGACGTTCGGTGAAGTATTACCTTTAGAATTTTCACTATTATTATCAATATTATTACTATGTTATAATATTATTATTAATATTATTATTGATATTATTATTTTTATTATTATTGCTACAATTGTTATTATTATTATTATTATTACTATTGTTATTAGTATTAGTATTACTGTCTTTTTTTTTATTTGATCCATTGTAGATTGAAATTTTTTTTTTTAAATTTAATATCAACTACTGGAACCCCCTCCCCCATATTCGAATATTTATCGTTTGTGTGCGGTACAGTGTAACGCTCCCGCAAAATGGACGACATGCAGGTGCAACTTTTCCTGGATGTGGAAACAAACGGGGAAGAAATTGAAATTTCTCCCATCAGCTCACCCCTACCTTCCCCTGTGCCCTCCCCTTTGCCAAGTCCTGTACCAAGAGTACCGGAAGTACGGGTAAAAGCTTACCCAGATGCCGCTGGCGGTCCCTGCGTTGTTTTTTTCCGGCCCATAAAGAAGCCATTGAATATTATTCAAATTGGCAAAGACCTGGCGAAACATTTTTCGGCCGTAACCGAGATTACGAAGGTGAGGCCGAACAAACTGCGAGTTGTCGTGAGTAGCTTGAAGCAAGCAAACGAAATTGCTGGCTACGAGCTCTTCACGAGAGAGTTTCGCGTGTACATCCCTGCCAAGGATGTAGAAATCGACGGTGTGGTTACCGAGGGGAATCTCACTGTCGATGACATTTTGCGTCATGGAGTTGGCTGTTTTAAAAACCCCTTGATGCAAAGTGTAAAGATACTGGATTGCAAGCAATTGCATTCAGTATCCATCGAAGAAGGGAAGAAGAAATTCCTCCCTTCAGATTCCTTCCGAGTAACATTCGCCGGATCCACGCTGCCGAACTACGTCCGCTTGGACAGGGTTCGTCTACCTGTACGCCTGTTCGTACCGCGGGTCATGCATTGCCAAAACTGTAAGCAGTTAGGTCACACAGCCACCTACTGCTGCAACAAGGCACGCTGTAGCAAGTGCGGAGGCAATCATGCTGAGAATGCTTGCAGTGGGGATACTGAAAAGTGTCTTTATTGCGAGGGAACTCGGCATGACCTTCCGGCATGTCCCGCGTACAAACAGCGCGAGGAAAAAATTAAGCGTTCCCTTAAGGAACGATCAAAGCGCTCTTTTGCAGAAATGCTTAAGAGGGCTGAGCCACCCTCGACAGGAAACATCTTTTCCTTCTTGCCAACTGATGAGGGTACATCTGACGATCCCGTCGAAGGGTGTTCCTATGCCTTGCCAGAGGGATCTAGGAAGAGGAGAATGCTCAACTCTCCTAATCTTTCTCGCAAAGGTCGTAAGATAACCCCTAGCGGAATGACCAATAAGACAACACAAAAAGAAAGCGGTGAAGAAAAACCGAAGCAAGTACCCCCCGGTTTTAATTTCAAATCAAACCAGGAGTACCCACCGCTTCCTGGGGCACCAAAAACCCCTCGTGCACCCATTTCTCGATCAGAAGATAAAAAAGAAACAGGGTTCATAAAATTTTCTGATATTGTGGACTGGATATTTAAAACATTCAACATACCAGATCCCCTACAAAATATTCTTTTTGCCCTTCTTCCTACAGTGAAAACCTTTTTGAAGCAACTAGCAGCAACTTGGCCCCTCATTTCAGCTATTATATCTTCCGATGACTAATACGGCGAAAGAGGTTAGGAATTTTATCACTGTATTACAGTGGAATCGCAGAAGTATCATCCCCAAATTCGATTTATTTTCTCATTTGATGAATACATACAATTGTGACGCATTCGCGCTCTGTGAGACCTTTCTCAATTCGAACGATCAACTCAATTTCCACGATTTTAACATCATTCGTCGAGATCGAGACTCACACGGTGGAGGGGTACTTTTAGGGATCAAAAAGTGCTATTCTTTTTTCAGAATCGACCTTCACTCGATCTCGAATATTGAAGTTGTTGCCATTCAAACGAATATGAATGGAAAAGACCTTTGCCTTGTTTCGTTATATATTCCCCCATCCGCGCGGATTGAACAGAAGCAACTCCTTGATATAGCAGAATTGCTTCCCGCACCTTTTTTGATTTTGGGAGATTTTAACTCTCACTGTTCACTATGGGGGTCGCTGTACGACGACAAACGATCTTATATAATTTGTAACTTGATCGACGACTTCAATATGACACTTTTGAATACTGGGGAAGTGACACGTGTACCTAATCCTCCAGCACGTGAAAGCGTGCTTGACCTATCCCTCTGCTCGACATCACTAGCGTTAGATTGCCAGGGGAAAGTAATCAACGATCCCCACGGTAGTGATCATCTTCCAATCGTGATATCAATTGCTAATGGTTCAACTCCCCCGAACCCAATCAATATTTCATACGACCTTACACGTAATATTGATTGGAAGCGTTATGAGTCTATTATAGCGGAATCTATCGAGACTCACGAGGAACTTCCTCCGGAGGAAAAATACGCGTTCTTAGCTGGCTTGATAATCGACGCCGCGACTCAAGCTCAGACGAAACCGATACCCGGGATAACGATTAGACAGCGCCCTCCCAACAAATGGTTGGACAAAGAGTGCTCTGAGTTGTACGCGCGAAGGTCCGCGGCGTATAAGGACTACCGGGAGTACGGCACTGTCAACCTACTTCGAAGGTACGAGGCACTGGGCAGGCAGATGAAGAGCTTAGTAAAGGCGAAAAAACGCGGGTACTGGTGGCGGTTCGTAAACGCGTTGTCGAGGGAAACAGCGATGAGCACTCTTTGGGATACCGCCAGGCGCATGCGGAACCGTGACGTTTCGAATGAGAGTGAGGAGTATTCAGATCGCTGGATACTCGATTTTGCCAAAAAGGTCTGTCCGGACTCTGTACCGGAACAGAAAACCTTTCGCGACGCGTTTATAGTAACTACGGAAGAGCCTCCATTTTCGATGTTGGAATTTTCAATGGCTCTCCTGTCGTGCAACAATAACGCTCCAAGGTTAGATAGAATAAAATTCAACCTGTTGAAGAATCTACCCGACTCTGCAAAAAGACGCTTGTTGAATTTGTTCAACAAGTTTCTTGAGCTAAATATTGTTCCGCATGACTGGAGGGAGGTAAAAGTCATTGCTATTCGGAAACCCGGGAAACCTGCCTCTGATCACAATTCATATAGGCTGATTGCGATGCTCTCTTGCCTCCGGAAATTAATGGAGAAAATGATCCTCTTACGGTTAGACAAATGGGTCGAAACAAACGGTTTACTTTCAGATACTCAATTTGGCTTTCGCCGGGCAAAGGGACGAACGATTGCCTAGCGTTGCTTTCTACTCACCTTTGCTCGAAAAGAGCAAATGGCTTCTGCGTTTTTGGATATTAGGGGGGCTTTTGACTCTGTCTCTGTAGAAGTTTTAAGCGCGAAACTTCATTCGCAGGGACTTTCACCAAATTTGAATAACTTTTTGCTCAATTTGTTGTCAGAAAAGCATATGTATTTCTCACATGGCGATTCGACAACTTCCCGAATTAGTTACATGGGCCTTCCCCAGGGCTCTTGTTTAAGTCCTCTCTTATATAATTTTTACGTCAATGACATCGATGAATGTCTTGCAAATTCATGCACGCTAAGGCAACTTGCAGACGATAGCGTTGTATCCATTACTGGTAGCTAGGCTAGCGATCTGCAAGGACCATTGTAAGATACCTTAGACAATTTGTCTGAATGGGCTCTTAAGCTGGGTATCGAATTCTCTCCGGAGAAAACTGAGTTGGTCGTTGTTTCTAGGAAGCATAACCCAGCTCAGCTGCATCTCGTACTAACGGGTTAAACGATCTCTCAGGTTTTAGTCGCTAAATATATCGGTCTGGTTCGACTCTAAATGCACCTGAGCTTGTCATATTAGCTATCTGACACGAAAATGCCAACAGAGGATTAATTTTCTTCGTACGATTACCGGAACCTGGTGGGGAGCCCACCCAGGAGACCTTCTAAGGCTTTACCAAACAACGATATTGTCAGTTCTTGAGTACGGCTGTTTCTGTTTTCGCTCCGCCGCGAACACGCACATTATAAAATTAGAGAGAATACAATATCGTTGTTTGCGTTTTGCCTTGGGTTGCATGCAGTCGACCCATACGATGAGTCTTGAAGTGTTAGCGGGTATTCTTCCGTTGAAACATCGTTTTTGGAATCTCTCTTACCGGTTGCCAATTCGATGCACAGTTATGAACCCATTAGTAATTGAAAATTTCAAGAGGTTGGTCGACCTTCAATCTCAATCCTGATTTATGACTTTATATTTTGACTATATGGCTCAAGATATTAATCCTTCTTCATACGATTCCTCCAATGTCGCACTTTTAGATACTTCTAATAATGCTATATTCTTCGACACCACCATGAAAGAAGACATTATTGGTATCCCGGATCAATTGCGACCCCAAGAGATCCCTAAGATTTTTTCCAATAAGTTTAAACATGTTAGTTATGATAAAAGGTTTTACACTGACGGATCTATTCTAGATAAGTCCACTGGCTTCGGTGTTTTCCACGAAAATTTTACCGCCTCCTACAAACTCGATGCTCCTGCTTCCATGTACGTCGCAGAACTTGCTGCTATTCAGTACTCTCTTGGAATCATCGAAACCCTACCCATAGACCACTACTTCATCTTCACAGATAGTCTCAGTGCCATTGAGGCTCTGCGATCGATGAAGCCTGTGAAGCACACCCCGTATTTCCTGGGGAAAATACGGCGGTTTTTAAGTGCTTTAACAGATAAAAATTACCGGGTTACCTTAGCGTGGGTCCCTTCTCATTGCTCGATTCCGGGTAATGAAAAGGCTGACTCTTTAGCTAAGGTGGGTGCTATTGATGGCGATATTTATGAAAGACCAATTGCTTATGATGAATTTTATAGCATTTTGCGTCAGAGAACACTCAACAGTTGGCAATCATCATGGAACTCAGATGAACTGGGACGGTGGCTACATTCCATTTTTCCTAAGGTATCGACGAAAGCATGGTTCAAGGGGTTAGATGTAGGTCGGAACTTCATTCGCGTGATGTCCAGACTTATGTCCAATCACTACACGTTAAACACGCATCTCTTTCGTATAGGGCTCGAAGACAGTAATCACTGCGTTTGTGGCGATGGCTACCATGACATCGAGCATGTTGTTTGGTCGTGTGTCGAATTCTGTGATGTTAGGTCTGAGCTTATAGATTCCCTCCGGGCCCGAGGAAAACAACCGAACGTACCCGTTAGAGACATTCTGGGAAGCGGTGATCTCCAGTACATGACACAACTGTACTGTTATTTGAAAAAGACTGACATTAAAATTTAATATTCTTTTGTCTATTTGTCAGAATACCCGTATACGACGCTGGAGACACGAACACGAAGAGCCTAAATCTACGTTTAAAAAACAAAAAAGAACACCAGTCGAAACACAAATAGATCGTATATCTTAATTAGTTTAAAGCAAGAATTGTATTTCCCTCCTCTCACCTTAAATCCCCACTAGCTCGTAGTCGGCCGCGAGAATAAAAAAAAGGCCTCCCTCTTTTCCCTGCTCACGTAGAATTAATACGAATTGTACTTGGCTCAGTAAAACAGAAAATGTATCGTGCCGTCTCAAATAAACTAATTTTAAACCAAAAAAAAAAGGTGACAATGTAACTGTGTTAATAAAATCGCAAAATGTGAATGAATCCTTTATGTTGTATCGGCTCTCGATGGAGTTTTGTATGATTTTTCCTATATATTTCGAAAGGTTGTAAGCGGGAGCAGTCATGTTCGGCACTACTGACCTTAGTGGTAGATTGGGTTTGTGCGCTTTGGGCTGTCCGTATATTCTGGGGCATATGGCATTATATGTAGTTAGTCTTGTTGCGGTCTGTTTGTCGATAAGATTTAGGTTGAGCAATCGTTTAACAAATTCATTGTTTGTTCTTTGGTATCGTGATGTTGGATCGCGTGGTATTAGGAGATATGTTTTATCGTCGGTGAGCATATTAGGCATCTTCTGTTTGTATTCATCTGTTGGCATTATGACTGTTTTATTACCTTTGTCCGATTGGATGGCGAGTACATCTGGGTTATCGCGAAAAAAATGTTTTGTAATTTTCGTAGCTTTTTCACAGAAAATTGAAGTAACACCTAGATTTAGAACAGCGATGCTATAACCATAACCGATGAAACCCGAAACAGTGGCGAAGATCAGCGGATCATCATCCACATCCAATATTGTCAAGCTATCGTTAGCCATTGCAAACTGATCGCTCGAGAAGAACAGTTAAGTTTAGTGAAGTTGAAAACCAGATAAGCCTAGAAAAGGCTAGTATTTGAGCACGTGAACCTCAAAGACCAAATAAGGATAGTGAATTAGGTAAGCCTGTCTAGCTCCGTATAACCTTAGGCGAAGGTTGAACTGATAGCAATTATAAGCGAATAATTGAGCCTTTTGTGTTCAACTCAGGACCCAGAATTTTGAATATCGCTTCGTCGCAGGAGTAGTACATTGGCCACGTGCAAGCCCACCGAGCGATCGACCTGCAAGCTACGCCATCTTTACCATCAACACCAAGCGTAGACAGTACGTCAGTCAGCGAAGGCATTTGGATCCAGACCGATAAGCGAGACGAGCGAAGGAGCCGTGGGATGGCGAAGGTTCCCTGAATTTCCCAATGGTTGCGGCCTGGGAGAAGGAGAGATGCGGAAACAGTTCGCAGACAGCGGTATCGCCGGCGTGACGGCATAGGTTGCCGAGCTACAGAGCAGCCAGCATCGGTAGCAAAGATCTTCCAAGAGATTGTATGTAATTAGCATGTGATCAGGCCTAAGATGAAAATGCATGTACTTAGATTTAATTAAGTGTGCCATGTGGTATAGGAGAGTCAGGTTAACCCCCCCCCCCCCTCTTTTACCGTAAATATACAATGCATGTAAAACCCAGTTGCTATTTTCGTCCTATCAGCCGACCCTTAGAACCTTTGGTAACCTTGGAGGAGGTGTTCGAGAGAAATAGAGAGACATTGCTCACCTGGTTGAGTAGCCGAGGTGACAAACTAAGCAGCTGAGTACCGAAATTCTGTTCATGCTGATTGTTTGGATCGACTTTAATTTATTTCTGTAAAGTCGAATTGATCATCTTTGTTAAGGCGTTCTAACAGAACAAAGCGGTTTGTTGCTCATAATCGGTTGTGCTGATCGCAGCTTTTTGCTGCCCCAACAGTGAGAGGGATTAGGTAAATAATAAAGTAAATTTTTGACCGCGACAGAATTTGATTGCTAGGATTCAGCACAGATTGCTTGTGTTATTGCCAAAGAACTATTGACCTTCAATTACTTGTTCATTTGCCTTGAGAAAGGCCTTTTGCTATTCAAAATCAAATCTGTAAAAGCTGTTTTCGCATTCAGTTGTTCAGTTCAATGTTGTTGCCAAGATAAAGCAAAACTTTATTGCGGGAAGAAGGCCGAACCTCTCAACTGGGAAATCGATATGTGCTGTAATTTGTTTACTGGCGCAATCCACTGCTGCTCCTTCGCAATTCACTACGCTGCGGCTAACTAGTTATACTATTCTGTCGACCTTTTTAGGGTAAGGCAGCAAGCGACCAATCAGATGACGTAATTTTCGTTTCAACAAGGCTCAACAATATTCAATAGTACAATAGTTCGCATAATCAATCAACACTTTTCTGCATTTGGGTGGATGCGTGTGTAATTTTCCAATCAATTGCTGTAAGAATGAAGGAAATCGGTTAAAAACAAACCGATTTATAAGCATTTAAAAAGGGACAATTTTCGTCCCCTTTTCGTTAATAGTTCTCCTATTTACATTCCTATATGGTAGGCTATAAAAACGTAGTTCTACGTCAAAAAACTCAGCAGTTTGGGTGCTATTGCATCGATAGCTAAAGTGAACAGAAGGCTATACATCGATATAATTGAATTTTATTTATTTATATTTTTCTATTCTATATCTATATATATTTACTAGCTGATACTCGGCCCGCGCCTCTTAGTTTGTGACGACAATTATGTATCTATGGAATGAAAGCGAGTAAAGGCGCTATATCCTTGGTTTCTAAACCCGGACATAAGGAGGAAATACCTGTGTTCCATCCCAGGAGATTGGTCAACAAAGGAGTGTACTTTCTTAGCTTTGTCACTCCCAACGAATTATATTACTTCTTACATACGGATCGGTTGGTACGGATTGTCCCCGTTCTTAGATTATATTGTATAATATTGCGCTACACAGTAGGCCTGGCCGTTAACAAGAAAAATGT
Source organism: Wyeomyia smithii (assembly GCF_029784165.1). Taxonomy (NCBI): domain Eukaryota; kingdom Metazoa; phylum Arthropoda; class Insecta; order Diptera; family Culicidae; genus Wyeomyia; species Wyeomyia smithii. The sequence continues at coordinate 111,256,261 of NC_073694.1, forward strand.
ATGGAAACCATTTTTTAAAATGGTGGATATCATTTTCCAGGATCCTTTCAAGTACTGGCTGTGTTAGTGTAGACTAGACTAGACTAGGCTAGACAATTATGTATCTCTGGAATGAGCCATAATTTCAAATATATATTACCATGCAATAAAAAAACGCATAAGTTCACAATTGTTCACAAGCACATAAAAAAACATTAAAAACCAAACCAGCATGTAATAGAAACCATTATGTATTTTCATTTGTAACAGAATTAGTTGTAAATTTTTCTGTAAATTTTTTTGTTTAGCCAGGGATTCAAGATAACACTGGTCAACACAGGTGCACTCCAAAAGCTCAAACCGGAAAAAATGAAAAATTGCTATTCAATCATACCTGTGAATTGGTGTCCAGGTTTTCAGAGGCTTAGATGAGTTTCTTCGTAAACATAATGTTAAAGCAACGAACCCGGCGAGCAATTGGTAATGGCTAGGGGCACCAAAATTCTTAAGAATGGTTGAACAGCTATAAACGTTCATTTTTTTCCGGATTGAGCCTTTGGAATACCCTTTTTTTTCATTTTGTCGGTCAGCGTAATTTAAGAAGTGTTTTTGTTTTATAAACAAAACGGAAATCCGTTCATTTTGATAACAACCTACACCTGTTTATGTTGGGTGGTAAAGGACCGTTCCTAAACCACGTCGTCATATTATGATCACTTTTTATACCCCCCTTACTCCCCCATGGTCTTTCGTGGTATTTTGGACAAGCCCCCCCCCCCCCCTTGCAACTTTAACCACGTGGTCTTTTCATTTGTCAAGTGCCAAAAATTCGGTTACATTTTTTACATTCTATATTTCTAAAATGCAAAAGCAATGGCAAACAATAAATTTCAAGTCAATGGCAACAATAAAATATAAGTCAGGAAAGAAAACCACTTGGTCATTTCGTTGACCCCGTTGACGTTATCCAGAAACCGGAAATCGCAATCTTGGATTTGGCATCTAGAGTCGATTTCCGACCTCTGGGTATCATGGGTCATTTTCAAAAAACGGATATCGCCATTTTGAATTTTAAAAATGGCCTGGATTTGATTTTCGATGGATATCATAGCGATTCCGGAATGATTATTTTTGGCTGTTTTCCCTCAATTCGACATCACAATTCGCGATTTTAGGTTGCCAGTTAGGATTGAAAATTATCTTCGGGGGTCGATTTCTGGCATATGTGCATCATTCCGATTACGGAAACACCCATTTCATGTGGTATTTGGTGATTTGTGGAAACCGGAATCCACCATATTGGATTTCAAAAGAGTGTCTTGAGTTGAATTGTGGTCTCTAAGCATCGTTTCGATTCTAGAAATACCCATATTGGGTGGTGTTTGGTCTGTTGGGTCGATGCTCGGCCGCTGGCTATTATTTTGATTCCAAAAATAACCTTACTGCGTGGTATTTGATCATTTTCGGTAACCGGAAGTCGCCATCTTGTATTTATAAATACCGTCTGGATTTGAATTCCGGTCTCTGGACATGATCTTGGTTATGGAATCACAATTCATAGCATCCTCGAATTTCACAATGGCGCCTGTGAACGATTTTGTGGGTAGTCCTGTGCGCCGCCACGCCGCGCCGCCGCTGATGATTTTGAGTCGGCACGCCGCCGAGGAAATTTTCATCGCGTCGATTGTCATTTCTTTGCTGGTTGTTAGATTGTTTGTTTACTTGATTCCTACCCATTCTTATTTCTTTTTTTTTTTGACATCCTGTCAACCCGGATGAACATATTTTTATTTATTTATGTTGAATTAAAAAACCGAAGATGAGAGTGTACACATTACACGCAATATTTTAGAAGTGGTAATTAATGTCACGCCGGTACACGCCGCCGCCATCGCCGCCCATAAATACCAACGGCGTCACACCGGCGCCGATCGCCGCCGAGGTGAAATGTTTTCTGCGCCGCTGCCGCCGATGATATGGTCAGCGCACAGGTCTACTTGTGGGGTGATATTTGGTCATTCTCGGAAACCGGAAGTCACCATCTTTGATTTCAAAATAGTTTCTAGAGTTGCTTCCAGGTCTCTGGACGTTATCTCGATTCCAAAAGTACCCCCCTGGGTATCATTTTTGCCTTTCTTCTAAAAAGCTATAGCAATCACTTGCAAAACCGAAGATATAAAAGTGCTCCAAAGGGCCGAATGGCAGATATCACTCCACGAGCTGAGCATTTTCTGTATGTGTGTGTGTGTGTGTGTATGTGTGTGTGTATGTGTATGTGTGTGTATGTGCAGATTTTTATTCTCACTCACTTTTCTCAGAGATGGCTGGACCGATTTTCATGAAATTAATTGCAAATGAAAGGTATTGTTGTCCCATAAGACACTATTTGATTTTATTGTAATCGTATTTTTAGTTTAGAAGTTATGTATCAAAATGTAAAAATTATGAAATATCATTATCTCGAAAACCGATTTGAACAAAATTGGTTTTAACCTTCATTGTACCCTTGTGTGAAAAACCACACAAATGAATTTTGTTTCGATTTTTTATCGAAAACTACTCGATCGATTTTGACGAAATTTCTTGACAATTCCTAAAACATTAATCTTACACAAAATATATATTTTCCAAGGGAAAAATATTTTTGGTTGATGAGATATTTAAAAACGTTGTTTACCCTGGTGTGTGGATTTCCACACATACAACATTCGAATTTATTTTGGACAAGAAATAACCTAATTTTGCCCCAAACATATTTTTTTCATTAAGTGCTTTCATACCTGAAGCTATAGGTACCAATTAATCCTGTTTCTAAAATCGAAAAAGTTGTGTATGTGTGCGGAAGTATTTGTATGTGTGTTTATTTTCATTCTTACGACCAATATATCTCGATTTTCTCAGCACCGGCTGAACCGATTCGATTGTTCTTAGTCGCGTTTGAAAGAGCTTAAAGTCTAGTAAGTTGATGGTAAATATCGTTTTGATCCGAAGGTTCATTCAAAAATGACGTAACAAAATGTGATCAGTTTATATTTAGTTTTTAGGAATGTATATAGGTGCATTCTTGTAATTCGCAACATGAATATATAAATCAAAAGGCTACGTGGGACATGTGTAAAAATATGTGTTTATTTGTTTCATCCCAGTGTGAGAATTTTCACACATATGGGTTACGAATACTCTAATGCAAAAAGTACCTATTTAGTGTTTGCACAGCTTGGTTGAGCAGTGTTTAACATTTACACAGTTTTATGTCTACTGCAAGACAAGTGTACTCGCACTTTTAGGTATATTGAAATAAATTTAGAATGGATCTCCCGAGATAGTCTAACAAGCCAGTCGTCGTGGGTTCGGCTCGGCTCTCGGCTCGGGATAAACTGTTAGTGTTTGTAGGATCGTAGCGCTAGCTCCGCAATTGTCCTTTACACTAAGCAGTTGACTGCGAAGTCTGTGTATAATAAACAAAACGTCGAGTTCCGAATCGGAATTTAGCACCAAGGTTTTGCTTACTTTGCTTAGCATGGATTTCAGAATATTCTTACGAGCATTCCTAGCACCGAATTGCTACATTTGGTCAAACCGATGTTAGGATTTTTTTTGTTCAATTGCTATCATAGCATGTTTAATTGGTCATATCATGTAAAAACGTTTTGTTTCGTTACTTTTGCATGAACCATCGGATCAAACAGATGAGATAATCTATTTTTCAAGATTGTTTTTGTACACTACGCATAATATCATTCAATTAGTTACCTCCAAGATACTGCAATGTACTAGGCGTTTCCACAAGTTTTTTTTTTATTCAACATATCTTTCGAAATTATCATTTGATTTTAAGTATATTTTTGAATAAAAATCTACCCTCCAAATCCCAATAAACGCATCTAGCACCGGTTGGTTTATCAGTTCCTATATAAGCTGACCACATTTTGTTACGTCATTTCTGAATGAACCTTCGGATCAAAACGATATTTACCATTAAATAACTAGACTTTAAGCTCTTTCAAACGCGACTAAGAACAATCGAATCAGTTCAGCCGATGCTGAGAAAATCGAGATATATTGGTCGTAAGAATGAAAATAAACACACATACACATACTTCCGCACACATACACACTCTATCCGATTTTCGAAATATGATTGTTTGGTACCTATAGCTTCAGATATGTGAGCACTAATTGGAAAAAAATATCTTTGGGGCAAAATTAAGTTGTTTCTTGTCCAAAATAAATTGAAAAGTTATATGTGTGGAAAACCACACACCAGGGTAATAACGTAAGTTTTTTTAGGATTCTGTGAAGGTTAAATGAACGGGCTACCTGAAAAACCCTTAACTTTTGAATTTTATAAAGATTGAACATGTGGTTCAGAATTTATGAAAAGAAACGTGTTCTGAAGACTGTTTAGACGTTTATTTCTGAAGTTCTGAAGACTGTGAGATCACTCATGTTTCTCAGAGATGGCTGGACCGATTCTCATAAAATCAGTGTCAAATGGAAGGTCTAGTTGTCCCATAAGACCCTGTTGATTTCTTTTGCAATCGGACTTTTACTTTGCCTGTTATGTTTAAAAATGTGAAATCCAGCTATGGAAAGGAACATATTCCGAAGACAACTTGGACTCACTCACTTTTCTCAGAGATGGCTGACCCGATTTCCACAAAATTAGTGTCAAATGAAAAGTCTAGCTGCCTCATAACACCCTATTGAATTATATTGTAATCGAACTGTAACTTCGTCCGTAATGTACCGAAATGTGAAAATTACGAAACTTCATTATCTCATAAACTACACAAACGATTTGATCAATATTATTATCAGATGAGCGGGCTAGTTAGGTAACATCCATAAATGACCTAGCTTCTTTAATGTTTTTTTTGACATCCCCCTCCCCCATCGTGGCATTTTGTCAAAAAATCAGGACCCCCCGCTAGATAATTACGTAGATTTCAAACTTACTCTCTCAAACTTACAAATAACAAACTTCATAACAATTTGATATGTGGCTCAAAAGTTATGGAAAGAAAAGAAATTCAAAGACTATTTGAAACTACACCTGCTTTGATCGATACATGTGGCCTCAACATAATTTAAATGTGGTGTCGTACTATTCAAAGGTTCCAAGATCATTGATTCCTTGCGATGTGTTTAAAGTCTGCAAATGCACGACGAATCGGCCATAGGATATGATCAAAGTCAAATAACAAATCGTTTGAAATGATTGGTTTTATCGAAATGACAACATCCTCGACTTTTGGCTTCTGTACATCGCCTTTATTCTGAATAAATTCATATTGGGTAGTATTCGGTCATTTTTAGCAGATTTTCTGGCATCAATCTGACACCGGAAATACCCATATTGGGAGGTATTTAGTTATTTTGGTTGTTTTCCAGAAACTAAAAGTGGTCGTCTGTTAAGGATAGTAAGAGTAATTTATGAACGTGTCACGATCATCCTAATTAACTATAAGTTTCTCTGGCACAGTTTATCTGTGGTGAATATAAATTAAATATCTCTCGTTGCTCTCACTCTCATTCTGATAAAAAATTGATAAATTGTTACGCATCATATCTCATTAAAGTCAGTGTCGATCAAACTAGCTATGTAATCAGTTCTCGACGCAAAATAAATGCCAAGTGGAATAAAGTTGTAGAGAGTTTTCGTAACACGCGCGTTTTTTTTTTTGGATAAGTGAACCAGTCGATAGAGTTCTTAACATTTTGGTCCAGTACGCCCGGATTCAAGGAAACCGCGTGTTAAAAGTGTATCACTGTCCGATATTGTTCACAAGATTCTGAACAATAGGCAAATCTCCATTGTGCTCAGTGATGGAAACGAAACGAATATGAAAAAATCGTCGTTTATTCATCACATGTACACTTCACGAAGTGTACAGGCCGTGACTAAACTTGAATCCATTCAACCCATAATGAAATGATGATATGGTGCATAGGTTTCTGGGAGAAAACAAACACATGACTAGACTACATCAGCTCTGAGAAGCGATTCGATCGTTGTTTTTGTCTCTCCATGGGCCGGTAGTTAGGGGAAGAAAGGATAGCAACAGGAGAATATCATGTCGCCTGAACAGCAGCAGAGGTTGGTGGCGGTGAGAGGGAATGTGTGGGGGAAGGGACTACTTCGGCAGCGGTTGAGTTTAAGCGAAAGTAGGAGGGCATACACTGTCATTTTCTTTCTTTTTCTGACAAAAAATCATATTCATGAGTCGAATGAATAAGGATATAACAAGTTCTGATCCCTCTGTGTAACAGAGACGAATAACTTCATATACCGAGTTGTGCACATTGAGAACCACGTGTTGTGGTGTACACTAATGAATAGAAATATATCGTAAAGAGGAAAGCAAAGAGAGTGCACCAGCACCGATACTTTGTTTTTCGCATACTGACGACGATTTCAACGCATCTTAGGCTTGTTTTATATGTATTCATTAATCGCTAGAGGTGATTTTTTTCCTTCGCTGATTGTGCGTGAACCATTGCTGGGTGCTGAAACGATTGCTGCTGTTGGATACCAATCTGCTGCTGGTGTTAAGGACTGGGTCAGCGGTTGCCACGGTACAAGGAATTGGCCACTATTAAATTGCTGGAGGAGTCGTCGAGAAATTTGCATGTTGTACCGAAAGATTGAGGCTAAGTAAAATGATTTGTCTGTGGTTGGTTCTGAATAGCATGGTCAGACCACCATTGCAAATTTGATTCACGTGGTTGAGCAATTACATATTTTGCATGCATAAAATAAATTGTGGCGTTACAATTACTGTTGTTTTTACTGATTCGAACAAATATTGTGCCCTGAATCTTTCGAAAATTTTCTACTTTGAATCGTCCGGTTTGCTATTGGTGGTCAAGCGTGGTCTATGGGTTGCAAGTTCTGTCAATCCGCGATAATTTATTGATATTTTTGCGCGCTGTCTTACTAGTGAGGTAGTGCAGTGAGTGGTTTAGTTTTAAAGTGCAAATTATTATAAATTCACAATGCCAAAGGACGATCTTAGAATTCGGCTCAAACAAGAGCGAACATTGCGGAGTTTGATGGACAACTTTAAATCGTTCATCAGAAACTATACGGAAGAACGCGATCGCAATGCGTTAGAAATGTGGTTAAACAAGTTAGACGAAATATATGACAAGTTTGTGGAGATACGGATGTGTGTAGAAGTACTTACTGATGAGCAAGAAGACAATCAATTTGTGGAAACTGTTCAAACTGAAGAAGAATGGTCATCTCTGCGGACATCAGTCGTTGAAAAGCGAGAAAATGAGAAGGTCAATGTGATATCTGATTTCGAGAACGATTATTATGCATTATTATTAGTGAAGCAATCGCTGATGGCGCTGATGGTACCAGCTGGAGGGAGTAGAGAACCAAGTGTACCCCAACCTCGTCTTTCGTCGGCAGCTGACACTCAGATGAGAGTAAAGCTTCCAGAACTCAAATTGCTCAGTTTTAGTGGTAAGCTACGAGAGTGGATCACTTTCCGAGATTCGTTCACGAGCATGATACATGATAATGAGCACTTTTTTTTTTCTTCATCTATAGTTTATTTGACACGGCACAATATAATGAGCACTTGTCATCGATAAATTCACTTACTTACGAACATCGTTGACGGGTGACGCACTGAGGGACATCGCATCGATTGAACTTACTTCAGCAAATTATATAATCGCTTGGAGTACGCTGCAACCTCGTTACGAAAACAAAAAGTTGATTGCTAAATCCTATTTAGACGCATTGTTCGCAGTGAAACCGATGGAAAGAGAATCCTACGAGCAACTAAATCGGGTGGTAGGGGATTTTGAAACCAATCTGATGATGCTGCAGAAAATCGGTGAAGAGACGGACGGAATGAGTACTATTCTGCAGTATATGGTTTGTCAACGACTTGATTCTCACACTCTCAGGAACTGGGAGAACCATCACAACTCCTTAGAAATTCCTAGTTATAGGGCACTTATGGATTACTTGAAAAATCAATGTATGGTTCTACGCAGCATATCATCTACACAATCCTGCCGCGGCGAAACTCGAAAACCATTTCACCCTGCTACCGTAAGTCATAGTGGTGTTGTACAATCGTCATGTCCATTTTGTGGAGAGCTACCGCATTCGATGTTTAAGTGTAACCGATTCATGAAAATGAAAGTGCCAGATCGAATAGATGCGGTAAAACAGAAATCACTTTGCCTCAATTGCCTTTCACCTGGCCACATGGCAAGATTTTGCACAAAAGGTACGTGTCACACGTGTAGGAGAAATCACCATACCCTCTTGCACTTGGAAAATTCTCAAGCCTCACAGCCAAAGTTAGAACAATTTCCCAGCCTTCAGACGGGAAAGAAACCTTATGCACCAAACCCGCTACCATCACCAAATCAACAAAGGTACCAAGCTCAAGTTCCTTCAGTTTCTAAACAGACGACACATGCAACATCTCTCACAAGCCACACTCACGTCACCAACGCAAGCACTAGCCAACCACACACACACAACGCATCACAGATTCTCCATCTACAAGCCACAGCACTATTTTCACATCAAACATTCGACCAACTCGAAATTCTATGCTGTTATCAACTGCTTTAGTAAACCTCAGTGATGGTCATGGGAACAGAACCGTGGCTCGCGCGCTGCTAGATTCTGGTTCGCAGTTGTGTTTCATGACGGAACATCTCGCAGAAAAACTTAATTTCAAAAAATACTCACTTGGGATGGATAATTTCTGGCAAGGTACCTAAAGAAGTCAACACTAAGTCACAATCGTGGACTTGTTGTTTTTACTGATTCGAACAAATATTGTGCCCTGAATCTTTCGAAAATTTTCTACTTTGAATCGTCCGGTTTGCTATTGGTGGTCAAGCGTGGTCTATGGGTTGCAAGTTCTGTCAATCCGCGATAATTTATTGATATTTTTGCGCGCTGTCTTACTAGTGAGGTATTGCAGTGAGTGGTTTAGTTTTAAAGTGCAAATTATTATAAATTCACAATGCCAAAGGACGATCTTAGAATTCGGCTCAAACAAGAGCGAACATTGCGGAGTTTGATGGACAACTTTAAATCGTTCATCAGAAACTATACGGAAGAACGCGATCGCAATGCGTTAGAAATGTGGTTAAACAAGTTAGACGAAATATATGACAAGTTTGTGGAGATACGGATGTGTGTAGAAGTACTTACTGATGAGCAAGAAGACAATCAATTTGTGGAAACTGTTCAAACTGAAGAAGAATGGTCATCTCTGCGGACATCAGTCGTTGAAAAGCGAGAAAATGAGAAGGTCAATGTGATATCTGATTTCGAGAACGATTATTATGCATTATTATTAGTGAAGCAATCGCTGATGGCGCTGATGGTACCAGCTGGAGGGAGTAGAGAACCAAGTGTACCCCAACCTCGTCTTTCGTCGGCAGCTGACACTCAGATGAGAGTAAAGCTTCCAGAACTCAAATTGCTCAGTTTTAGTGGTAAGCTACGAGAGTGGATCACTTTCCGAGATTCGTTCACGAGCATGATACATGATAATGAGCACTTTTTTTTTTCTTCATCTATAGTTTATTTGACACGGCACAATATAATGAGCACTTGTCATCGATAAATTCACTTACTTACGAACATCGTTGACGGGTGACGCACTGAGGGACATCGCATCGATTGAACTTACTTCAGCAAATTATATAATCGCTTGGAGTACGCTGCAACCTCGTTACGAAAACAAAAAGTTGATTGCTAAATCCTATTTAGACGCATTGTTCGCAGTGAAACCGATGGAAAGAGAATCCTACGAGCAACTAAATCGGGTGGTAGGGGATTTTGAAACCAATCTGATGATGCTGCAGAAAATCGGTGAAGAGACGGACGGAATGAGTACTATTCTGCAGTATATGGTTTGTCAACGACTTGATTCTCACACTCTCAGGAACTGGGAGAACCATCACAACTCCTTAGAAATTCCTAGTTATAGGGCACTTATGGATTACTTGAAAAATCAATGTATGGTTCTACGCAGCATATCATCTACACAATCCTGCCGCGGCGAAACTCGAAAACCATTTCACCCTGCTACCGTAAGTCATAGTGGTGTTGTACAATCGTCATGTCCATTTTGTGGAGAGCTACCGCATTCGATGTTTAAGTGTAACCGATTCATGAAAATGAAAGTGCCAGATCGAATAGATGCGGTAAAACAGAAATCACTTTGCCTCAATTGCCTTTCACCTGGCCACATGGCAAGATTTTGCACAAAAGGTACGTGTCACACGTGTAGGAGAAATCACCATACCCTCTTGCACTTGGAAAATTCTCAAGCCTCACAGCCAAAGTTAGAACAATTTCCCAGCCTTCAGACGGGAAAGAAACCTTATGCACCAAACCCGCTACCATCACCAAATCAACAAAGGTACCAAGCTCAAGTTCCTTCAGTTTCTAAACAGACGACACATGCAACATCTCTCACAAGCAACACTCACGTCACCAACGCAAGCACTAGCCAACCACACACACACAACGCATCACAGATTCTCCATCTACAAGCCACAGCACTATTTTCACATCAAACATTCGACCAACTCGAAATTCTATGCTGTTATCAACTGCTTTAGTAAACCTCAGTGATGGTCATGGGAACAGAACCGTGGCTCACGCGCTGCTAGATTCTGGTTCGCAGTTGTGTTTCATGACGGAACATCTCGCAGAAAAACTTAATTTCAAAAAATACTCACTTGGGATGGATAATTTCTGGCAAGGTACCTAAAGAAGTCAACACTAAGTCCACGATTGTTGCAGCTTTGTGCACGGAAGAGAGACTAGATGATCTTCTTACGCGCTTTTGAAAGCTAGAAACATGTCAAACAACCAGCACACTTTCACTAGAAGAGACAAGGTGTGAACAAATATTTGATGAAACTACGGTGAGAGACTAGTCAGGAAGATTCGTAGTAACATTACCGAAAAAACCATATTTAATCGATCGTCTGGGCGAATCTCGCTCGATTGCTCTACGGCGATTTCTTTCATTAGAACGTAGATTAAATGCTAATCTAGCATTGAAAAAAGAATATTCATCATTCATCCACAAATACTTAGACCTACGGCATATGACCGAAGTATCAGCCAGCGCAAATGAAATGGAATCGCAACCGTACCCATACTATCTGCTGCATCACGCAGTTATGCGTCCAGACAGCACCACCACAAAACTTCGCGTAATTTTTGATGCCTCGTCCTCTACTGCATCCGGCGTTAGTCTTAACGAAGCGTTGCTAGTTGGTCCGGTAGTGCATGAGGATTTATTTTCTTTAATTCTTCGTTTTCGTCTGCATAAATCTGCCATCGTTGCAGATATTGCAAAAATGTACAGGATGGTCAATGTTGATCCAGCTGATCATCGACTCCAGAGAATTTTATGGAGAGACTCTGCCAATGAGTCAATATTAACGTTCGAACTCACAACCGTGACTTACGGTACTGCATCTGCCCCGTATCTCGCCACCAAGTGCTTGCAACTTTTGGCAGATTTAGGAAACGAACAATATCCTGCAGCCGCGAAAATCCTGTCAAAGGACTTTTACGTCGATGATATGTTGTCTGGAGTGAACAGTGTGAAGAAGGAATTAACATTTACACCGAGTTGAACGAGCTGCTAGGATCTGCGGGTTTCATTCTAAGAAAATGGAGCTCTAATGGCTCGGAGATTTTGGCAGCTATACCCGAAAACCTAAAAGATGACCGTACATCCCTGGAACATGAAGCGACAAAAGCCACAATTAAAACTTTGGGACTTTCATGGGAACCTCGATCGGACCACTTTAGATTCTATGTACCTCAGTGGAATAAATCCACCGAGATCAACAAGCGTATCATCTTGTCCGATTTTGTTCGCCAATTCGATCCTCTTGGATTAGTTGGGCCAGTCGTAGTCCAAGCAAAGATATTTCTCCAGGACCTTTGGAAACAAAAATGTTCCTGGACTGAAATACTTAACGATGAGCTTCAGCACTGGTGGCTAGAATTTCGTCGCAACTTAGCTGGACTTGCTATCCTCAAAGTTTCTCGTTGGCTTAATTTCGGCAACGACGCTATATCAGCCGAAATACATGGGTTTTGTGATGCTTCCGTAAAGGCGTACGGAGCGTGCATCTACCTCCGATGCACTTCGTATGACGGTCAGATTTCTGTCAATTTGATCACTGTAATTAACGAGTAGCACCACTGGATGATGCACGTCTCAAACGTAAAAAAATGACCATTCCTCGTTTGGAGCTAACATCCGCTCTCGTTCTAAGCCGTCTTTACGAAAAGGTCATCAACAGTATCCGCATTCTCGCTCAGCCATTCTTTTGGACAGATTCAACTATTGTTAAGTGCTGGCTTTTGTCGTCCCCATCACGTTGGCAGTTGCAAATAAGGTGTCCGAAATACAACACATCACTAGATCTGGGATCTGGAATCATGTCGTCGGGTCGGAAAACCCCGCTGATGTAATTTCCCGCGGTATGACTCCAGATCAGTTAAAAGGATATTCTGCATGGTGGCATGGGTCAGTCTGGCTGCACAAACCCAGAAGCTCTTGGCCAAACAATGTTAAGCTAGAAGACGTCGTATTCGATCCAACCCTGCTGGAAGAGAAACCAGCCGTAGCTATACCCGTACAGTCACGACCACCTAATGAAATTTTCCATCTACGATCAACATTATTTGCACAGATTCGAATAACAGCCTTGTGTAGAAGGTTCACTCACAACTGTAGAAATCCAGACGGCCGAAAAACTGGTTATTTGGCCTTCGAAGAACGTAAAACGACGTTATTGGAGTTGGTAAAACTTGCTCAAGCTGAAAGCTTTGCCGAAGACATCACCAACCTTTTAACAACTGGCCAGGTTCAAGTATCATCGCGTCTCGCCTCTCTGCATCCAATGCTTGTCAATGGAATCATCGTTGTCGGTGGTCGACTCGAAAATGCTTTAATTTCCTTTGGAAGGAAACACCCAATGATTCTAGACAACGCACACCCACTCACTGTGCTAATAGCAACACACTACCATCGTAATATGTTACATGCTGGACAACAATTACTAGCTGCCAGCATTCGAGAACGATTCTGGCCACTTCGCCTGAGAAACCTTTGCAGAAAGGTGATTCGTAGCAGTGTTTCCTGCTTCCGCGCGAAACCGACAATTCAAGAACAAATAGTGGGTGATCTTCCAGCAGAACGCGTGTGTCCTACCCCACCATTCACTCGAGTGGGGGTGGATTACTGTGGCCCAAAGGCAATACACATGGAGATGGTTTCCGAAGGCAATACACATGGAGATGGTTTCCGATCGAACAACAGACGGATTTATCAGTGCGCTTCGTCGGCTCGTCGAGGACTGCCAAAAATTATAATGAAATTATTAGAGAGAGTTGGATCAACTGCGCAGGCTATTCAACTCACAAGAGCTCGTTCAATCTGTGCCACAAGCTGCTGCAAGTGTAGGCATAAGCTTCAAATTCGCCTAACTTTGGCGGTTTGTGGGAGGCGGGGTTTGTGGGTCACGCCCGAAGAATTCTACACTTTACTTACGAAAATTGAAGCCTGCTTGAACAGTCGACCATTGACGCCGATAAGTAATGATCCTACGGATCTGGAAATCTTTACGCTAGGTCATTTTCTCATTCACCGGCCATTGACGGCCGTTGTGGAACCCTCGTTGCAAAACCTACCAGATAATACTTTGTCTCGATGGCAGCGAGTCCAGCGATATCTTCAGACAATTTGGAAAAAATGGTCTACATCGTATTTGTCTAATCTTCAAAATCGGGTTAAATGGACCAAAGAGCGAAAAAATCTCACCAAAGACATAATGGTTTTGCTCAAGGAGGAAAATCAACCGCCCATGCGATGGCCACTTGGACGAATCGTTGAAGTTCACACAGCAGAAGATGGGAAGGTTCGAGTTGTCAAGGTTAGAACGAAGGATGGCATCTACACAAGAGCCATTTCGAAAATTTGTGTCCTGCCAATTTTGGACAATAATTCTTCTGAAAATCAGCAAGAGGAGGATTAATTCCTTTTCCAACGAGGCGCAGGAGCGTCTTTGCCGATTGCAAAGACGCCTTGCATTACGTTTAGAAAGCGACTTGTATTCAGTGGAGGTTGGGGAACCTCCACACAAAGTTACGTAACTATTCGTGTGTACACTCTGTTCGTTAACAGGTTCAATACCGTGCGTGTAGTCATTCGCCAGGAGACGAGCTGAAAACTTCTGTCCACGCCAAGATTCTCAACCGAAGACGACCTCATCAACATCGCATAACAAATGCAGTATCCACCACGACCACTATGCAGTATAGAATTAATCATCGCGAGGTATTCGAACGTCACGTCAGGCATCGGCGTGAATGGCGCCCGCGGTGGCGAGTAGCCATCGCACCAGAGAGTCATTTTCATGTATTTTTTGATTGTTTAAAAAATCGTCTCTCATCTGATTCCAGAGATCGATCGCGTCAAGGACCTGAGGCTTCAGGTCATTGATTGGATACCCAGCAAACAAATTGGTTCATATAACTTGTACTCAACTCTGTTAAGTGAATTCTTATTTGGCAAAAAATGACCATATAAGATGCATGAAATGCGCCTATGTGTACAAATCTGGAGGCCATATACGTGCGCTGTAAAAACAAAAGTCTTACGATTTTGTATAACTTCGCAGGCTATTTTAAATGGCCTCATTTGAAACTTCAGATTGCATTCTATACGACTTAGAAGAATGACGCGTTTTACAATTTTATATGACACGATAAATTACTTCATATATACCCTGATATTGCGTTTTATAGGATTTAAATTTTATACGATACAAGCAAATTTTATGTTGCATCTTAAGTAATTCTAAACTTGACATGCACATTTGAGCGACTTAGAATTTATATCCTTATACGACTTCTGGTTTGCTGGGTAGAGTCTACATTCAACAACATCATACAGTCCACTAGAATCATCATTTACCATCGGAAGGAGAAACGGCACCAACTATCGATCACGTCGCTGAGAAGAAGTTACCTTCACCGTCTAATTCACATCGCTGGCAGAGCGATGCTGCGAAGTTATGTTTATCAAGATCATATTCAGTTCGTTATCAATGTTTGTCTCACAAATCATATGGATGTAGAAGTTAACATAAATAAACGAGATAGTGATAGAAAATCAATTCACCGGTAGTCGATAAAAATTGAAATGCCGTGCCATTTCAAGGGGGGCGGTAATGTTAAGGATAGTAAGAGTAATTTATGGACGTGGCACGATTATCCTAATTAACGATAAGTTTCTCTGGCACAGTTTATCTGTGGTGAATATAAATCAAATATCTCTCGTTGCTCTCACTCTCATTCTGATAAAAAATTGATTAATTGTTACGCATCATATCTCATTAGAGTCAGTGTCGATCAAACTAGCAATGCAATCAGTTCTCGACGCAAAATAAATGCCAAGTGGAATAAAGTTGTAGAGAGTTTTCGTAACACGCGCGTGTTTTTGGATAAGTGAACCAGTCGATAGAATTCTTAACACGTCTTAAAATTCAAAATGGTGTCCAGGGTCAATGTCTGGTTTCTTTGCATCATCTGAATTACGGAAATATCCATATTGAGTATTATTCGGTCATTTTCGACTGTTTCCTAGAATTTGCCGTTTAGCAATTTAAAATGGTGCCTGACATCAATTGTTAGCTCATTGCATCATTCTGGTTCCAGAGATACTCATATTGGATGGTATTTGGTTATTTTAGGCTGTTTTTCACAAACCGGAAGTCGCCGTCTAGGATTTCAAAATGGTAATAATTTCTGGCCTCTGAGCGTCATTCTGGTTGAAGAAACACCCATATTGGGTGTTATTCGATCATTTTCGGCTGTTTCCCAGGAACCGGAACTCGCCAACCTAGAATCTAAAATGGGAAAAATCCGAAATTTTGCCTGAGGTCGATTATGGAACATATTTGTTACCACTAAAAACATTCACCTACCAAATATGGTTCCATTTAGTTGATTAGTTCACGAGATGTGCAGAAATTTGTGCAGAAACATGTGGTTCCAGAAGAGCGAGGGGCGTCGAACCATTATGGACATATTTGTTACCTCTAAAATCATTCACCTGCCAAATTTGGTCGTATTTTCTACTCAAGGACCAGCTGTGCGAAATTTGTGTTTCATTTGTATGGGACCCCTCCCTCATATAAAAGGGTAGGGTGTCAAACCTTTATGCACATATTTGTTACCTTTAAAAACATTCACCTATCAGATTTGGTTCCATTTAGTTGGTTAGTTCTCGAGATGTGCCGAAATTTGTGTTTCATTTGTGTGGAACCCCTCCTTTACAGAAAAGGAAGGGGCGTTCTAACTATTATGTACATATTTTTTACCCCTTGAAACATCCATATGCCAAATTCGGTTTCAGTTGCTTGGTTTGTTCTTAAGTTGTGCAGAAATTTATGTTTCATTTATATAAGACCACTCCCTTCCAGAAAAGGGAGGGGTCTCAAACTATCATAGGAACCTTTATTTGGTAGTTTTCGATCCTATATGGATCAGAAAGACAGACAGACCGGTTTGCATTTTGATAAGTATAGATTACAACATCAATTTCATAGAACCTAAAGAGTGAATATTAGACTGGGACTCGGTTATATGGGAAAAAAGCGATGGTGTTATTTTTTCGCTCCCATGCACTTTTCGTATTCCTTATGGGTCCCATAACAACTGTGTAACTTTTCAGATCGATCGGTGAAACGCCCGATTTGCGCCCGATTTTTAAAGCTTCCATACGATTTTAAATGGGAAAAACCACTTTTTCAAAACTTTTTTTATAGAGATGTCCAGTTGGCTCCTAAAAATATATCACACATAATAGGAAAAATACATGATAATAATAGAAAATTTTCCTGGGAAAAACTCTTCTGAAGACCGCAAGGCGCTACCTTGCTTGTGAAAAAAGGTATTCACCCCAGACTGATTGAATATCTGACGAACGGCTCACCATTGAATTGTACTAGCAATACTGCTGCATGCTACTGTTGGAAATTCAACCATGTGATGAGAAATGATATCGCTTAAAATTTTCTGACTATGAGCAAAAATCACACTTTGAAAATTAATTCCACGCGAAATTATTTCTCATACTAAAGCAAGTTTGCATGGCAGCATGCTGTAGCAGTGTTGCTGGAAAATTTCAATGGTGAGCCGTCCGTCAGACATTCAATCAGTTTGGGGCGAATAGCTGTTTCTACAACCATCGTAGCGCCCTACGGTCTTCAGAAGAGTTTCCTACAAATATCATGTATTGATTTTTATTTTAAGAGCCAACTTGACATCTCTAGAAAATAAGTATTGAAAGTATTATGACCACTGCTACCATTAGTTAGATATATTGTGGTATCATTTTAGTTCCTTAACAAACCATAATAGACGGAATTTAATAATTCTGAATAATCTGTAACCGGAAGTCGCCATATTGGATTTCAAAATGGCGTCTAGACTTGATTTCCAGTCTCGGCACTGTTCTGGTGTAAGAAATATTTGTATGTGATGATATTGGATCATTTTGGAATATATTCCAGAAACCGTAGAATGTCATCTTGACATCTTGGGTTGATTTCCGGCCTCTAGATGTTACTTTGGTTTCAAAAATACCCATATTGGCCTTTTTTCAGTGCTAATTGGTCAAAATCTGAGTTCAAAACATGTCTCGACATTTTTCAATAGTAAAATGGTTCACGTCATAACATTAACGAAACCGTTCTTCAAATTTTAAGCTCTACATTTTTGCGGTAAGGTCTCCTGAATCCATACGCGATGTAATATTTATTTCAGCATGTAAACATTTTGAGAAAAACCAGCTCAAATTCACCAGAGCACGTATTTTCATGGAAACCTGATTTTCTCAGTCTCCCACGGTAGGTTTCGACTTAGCTCTTCAGTTTTCAAGCTCTATATTTCTAGAGTAACGTCTTCTGAATCCAGAATAAATCTTTCGGCATCTTTGGATTCAGAAGACGTTACTCCAGAAATATAGAGCATGAAAATTGAAGAGCCAAGTTGAAACCTACTATGGGAGACTGAGAAAATCAGGTTTCCATGAAAATACGTACTTCAGTGAATTTGAACTGGTTTTTCTCAAATATTTGCATGCTAAAATGAATATTTCATCGCGTATGGATTCAGGAGACCTTACCGCAAAAATGTAGAGCTTAAAATTTGAAGAACGGTTTCGTTGCTTGAATTTTTATAAAAATACGTAGTTTTGTGATTTTGTAATGAAATAAATTGGAAACTCCAAAATACACTCTTACATAACATATTTCATCCACCTGACATGATTTGATACATGGATCAATTGAGTTTAAATAGTCTATTTGACACGGCACGATACAATTTATGTTTAACTGAGCCAAGTACATTTTTTTTAAATTCTAAATTAGCAGGGAAAAGAGGGAGGCCTTTTCTTTGTTCTCGCGGCCGACTACGAGCTAGTGGGGATTTAAGGTGAGAGGAGGGGTGTTACAATTTTGTTTTTAACTATTTTATATTACAGAATGTATTCACTTGTACGTGGCTAACCAGTGATGTTCTATTTGAGCAGTTTTGGTCTGAGGTGTCTGCGTAAACATAGAGATGCCGAGTCTTCGTTTTAGTGTCTCCAGCCGGGTGTATCATTCTCTTTCAGTTTGTGGCAGAAATTGTATTCTAGCAAATAGATAAAAGAAATCAAATTTTAATGCCAGCATTTTTTATAAACCCGTATAGCTGTGTCATGTACTGGAGATCACCGCTTCCCAGAATGTCTCGAACGGGTACGTTCGGTTGTTTTCCTCGGGCCCGAAGGGAATCTATAAGCTCAGACCTAACACCACAGTATTCGGTACACGACCAAACAACATGCTCGATGTCATGGTAGCCATCGCCACAAACGCAGTGATTACTGTCTACAAGCCCTATACGAAAGAGATGCGTGTTTAACGTGTAGTGATTGGACATAAGTCTGGACATCACGCGAATGAAATCCCGACCTACATCCAACCCCTTGAACCATGCTTTCGTCGATACCTTAGGAAAAATGGAATGTAGCCACCGTCCCAGTTCTGAGTTCCATGATGATTGCCAACTGTTGAGTGTTCTCTAACGCAAAATGCTATAAAATTCATCATAAGCAATTGGTCTTTCATAAATATCGCCATCAATAGCACCCACCTTAGCTAAAGAGTCAGCCTTTTTGTTACCCGGAATCGAGCAATGAGAAGGAACCCACGCTAAGGTAACCCGGTAATTTTAATCTGTTAAAGCACTTAAAAACCACCGTATTTCCCCCAGGAAATACGGGGTGTGCTTCACAGGCTTCATTGATCGCAGAGCCTCAATGGCACTGAGACTATCTGTGAAGATGAAGTAGTGGTCTATGGGTAGGGTTTCGATGATTCCAAGAGAGTACTGAATAGCAGCAAGTTCTGCGACGTACACGGAAGCAGGAGCACCGAGTTTGTAGGAGGCGGTAAAATTTTCGTGGCAAACACCGAAGCCAGTGGACTCATCTAGATTAGATCCGTCAGTGTAAAACCTTTTATCATAACTAACATGTTTAAACTTATTGGAAAAAATCTTAGGGATCTCTTGGGGTCGTAATTGATCCGGGATACCAATAGTGTCTTCTTTCATGGTGGTGTCGAAGAATATAGCATTATTAGAAGTATCTAAAAGTGCGACATTGGAGGAATCGTATGAAGAAGGATTAATATCTTGAGCCATATAGTCAAAATATAAAGTCATAAATCTGGATTGAGACTGAAGGTCGACCAACCTCTCGAAATTTTCAATTACTAATGGGTTCATAACTGTGCATCGAATTAGCAACCGGTAAGACAGATTCCAAAAACGATGTTTCAACGGAAGAATACCCGCTAACACTTCAAGACTCATCGTATGGGTCGACTGCATGCAACCCAAGACAATACGCGAACAACGATATTGTATTCTCTCTAATTTTATAATGTGTGTGTTCGCGGCGGAGCGAAAGCAGAAACAGCCGTACTCAAGAACTGACAATATCGTTGTTTGGTATAACCTTAGAAGGTCTCCTGGGTAAGCACCCCACCAAGTTCCGGTAATCGTACGAAGAAAATTAATCCTCTGTTGGCATTTTTGTGTCAGATACCTAATATGACAAGCCCAGGTGCATTTAGAGTCGAACCAGACCCCGAGATATTTAGCGACTAAAACCTGAGAGATCGTTTTACCCGTTAGTTGGAGCTGCAGCTGAGCTGGGTTATGCTTCCTAGAAAAAACGACCAGCTCAGTTTTCTCCGGAGAGAATTCGATACCCAGCTTAAGAGCCCATTCAGACAAATTGTCTAAGGTATCTTGCAATGGTCCTTGCAGATCGCTAGCCTCGCTACCAGTAATGGATACAACGCTATCGTCTGCAAGTTGCCTTAGCGTGCATGAATTTGCAAGACATTCATCGATGTCATTGACGTAAAAATTATATAAGAGAGGACTCCCTGGGGGAGGCCCATGTAACTAATTCGGGAAGTTGTCGAATCGCCATGTAAGAAATACATATGATTTTCTGACAACAAATTGAGCAAAAAGTTATTCAAATTTGGTGAAAGTCCCTGCGAATGAAGTTTCGCGCTTAAAACTTCTACAGAGACAGAGTCAAAAGCCCCCTTAATATCCATGAACGCAGAAGCCATTAGCTCTTTTCGAGCAAAGGCTAGTTGAATTTCAGTAGAAAGCAACACTAGGCAATCGTTCGTCCCTTTGCTCCGGCGAAAGCCAAATTGAGTATCTGAAAGTAACCCGTTTGTTTCGACCCATTTGTCTAACCGTAAGAGGATCATTTTCTCCATTAATTTCCGGAGGCAAGAGAGCATCGCAATCGGCCTATATGAATTGTGATCAGAGGCAGGTTTCCCGGGTTTCCGAATAGCAATGACTTTTACCTCCCTCCAGTCATGCGGAACAATATTTAGCTCAAGAAACTTGTTGAACAAATTCAACAAGCGCCTTTTTGCAGAGTCGGGTAGATTCTTCAACAGGTTGAATTTTATTCTATCTAACCCTGGAGCCTTATTGTTGCACGACAGAAGAGCCATTGAAAATTCCACAACTCTGCTATATCAGTGAGATGCCTCTGTTCAAACCGCGCGGATGGAGGGATATATAACGAAACAAGGCATAGGTCTTTTCCATTCATATTCGTTTGAATGGCAACGACTTCAATATGCGAGAAGGAATAGCACTTTTTGATCCCTTAAAGTACCCCTCCACCGTGTGAGTCTCGATCTCGACGAATGATGTTAAAATCGTGGAAATTGAGTTGATCGTTTGAATTGAGAAAGGTTTCACTGGGCGCAAATGCGTCACAATTGTATGTATTTATTAAATGAGAAAATAGATCGAATTTGGGGATGATACTTCTGAAATTCCACTGTAATACAGTGATATAATTCCTAACCTCTTTCGCCGTATTAGTCATCGAAAGATATGATATCTGAAATGAGGGGCCAAGTTGCTGCTAGTTGCTTCAAAAAGGTTTTCTCTGCAGGAAGAAGGGCAAGAAGAATATTTTGTAGGGGATCTGGTATGTTGAATTTTTTAAATATCCAGTCCACAATATCAGAAAATTTTATGAACCCTGTTTCTTTTTTATCTTCTGATCGAGAAATGGGTGCACGAGGGGTTTTTGGTGCCCCAGGAAGCGGTGGGTACTCCTGGTTTGATTTAAAATTAAAACCGGGAGGTACTTGCTTCGATTTTTCTTCACCGCTTTCTTTTTGTGTTGGTTTATTGGTCGTTCCGCTAGGGGTTATCTTGCGACCTTTGCGAGAAAGATTAGGAGAGTTGATCATTTTCCTCTTCCTAGATCCTTCTGGCATGGCATAAGAACACCCTTCGACGGGATCGTCAGATGTACCCTCATCGGTTGGCAAAAAGGAAAAGATGTTTCATGTCGAGGGTGGCTCAGCACTCTTCAGCAGTTCTGCGAAAGAGCGCTTTGATCGTTCCTTGAGGGAACGCTTAATTTTTTCCTCGCGCTGTTTGTACGCGGGACACGCCGAAAGGTCATACCGAGTTCCCTCGCAGTAAAAACACTTTTCAATATCCTCACTGCAAGCGGTCTCAGCATGATTGCCTCCGCACTTGCTGCAGCGTGCCTTGTTGCAGCAGTAGGTGGCTGTATGACCTAACTGCTTGCAGTTTTGGCAATGCATGACCCGCGGTACGAACAGGCGTACAGGCAGACGAACCCGGTCCAGAGTATACGTGTATACACAAGGTCGAGGACTGGATGCGCTCCAGGAAACTGGAGCTCGCGCATCATAAGACGGAGGTCACGGTTGTGAACAACCGTAAATTGGAGCAACAGGCGGTGGTCAGAGTCGGAGACTGCACCATCACCTCGAAGCGATCCCTGAAGCTCTTGGGGGTTATGGTGGACGACAAGCTCACGTTCGGGAGTCACGTCGACTATGCCTGTAAGAGGGCCTCATCGGCTATTGCAGCACTATCTCGTATGATGTCCAATAGCTCAGCGGTATATGGCAGCAAGCGAAGACTTCTTGCCAGCGTGGTTTCGTCCATATTTAGGTATGGTGGGCCAGTGTGGTCCAGAGCGCTAGGTACTAACAGTTACCGTGGTAAACTGGAAAGTACCTACAGGCTCATGTGCCTGAGAGTTGCGAGTGCGTATCGTACGGTGTCATACGATGCAATCTGTGTCTTGTCCGGCATGATGCCTATCAGCATCGCCATCAAAGAGGACAGAGAGTGTTTCGACCAACGTGACACAAGGGGCATACGAGGTACCAGAAGGTCATTCTCGATGCTCCGCTGGCAGCGGGAATGGTCCAACTCCACAAAGGGCAGATGGACGCACCGACACATACCGGAGATATCCGGCTGGGTCGGGAGACGACATGGTGAAGTGAACTTCCACCTGACACAAATCCTGTCAGGCCATGGTTGTTTCAGGCAATATCTGCACAGGTTCGGACACGCGGTGTCCCCCATGTGTCCCGAGTGCGTGGAGGAGGAGGAGACTGCTGAGCATGTCTTCTTCGTATGCCCCCGTTTCGTAAGAGCGAGGAGCAACATGATGGCTGTGAGCGGGCCTGGCACTACTCCGGACAATCTAGTCCGGAGGATGTGCGACGACCCGGACATCTGGAACGCGGTCTGTGCGGCCGCCTCTCAGATTGTTCTGGAGCTGCAACGTGTGTGGCGGGTCTACCACCAACACGCCAGTGGTAGCTAATTACCAGTCTCCAGGTAGTTAGCTAGGAGGTTATAAGAGTAAAGAGGGTGCATCACGCACAAAAGCCACTCCCCGACGTAATACTTAACCGTCGCTCCGGGAAGACCAGGGCTGGAGACTGGAGGGGTTTTAGTGGGTCGGGACAGGGATCAGTAGGTGCCTGGACGAGTGTAACTACCCCAGCATCTCTCCCCTAGTCTCATCCCCACACCCTGAGTTCTCTTCTCAGGTGTCTGTTTGCAGATTTCCCCGCCCCTTTAAAAAAAAAAAACCCCAGAGAGATGTAGTTCGGCAGTGCGGATCCGGCGAATGTTACACGGAAGGAATCCGAAGGGAAGAATTTCTTCTTCCCTTCTTCGATGGATACTGAATGCAATTGCTTGACATCCAGTATCTTTACATCTTGAATCAGGGGGTTCTTGAAGCAGCCAACCCCGTGACGCAAAATGTCATCGACCGTGAGGCTTCCTTCGGTAACCACACCGTCGATCTCCACGTCCTTGGCAGGGATGTACACGCGGTACTCTCTCGTGATGAGCTCGTAGCTAGCAATTGCGTTTGCTTGCTTCAAGCTACACACAACAACTCGCAGTTTGTTCGGTCTAACCTTTGTAATTTCGGTTACGTCCGAAAACTGTTCTGCCAGGTCCTTGCCGATTTGAATAATATTTAGAGGCTTCTTTATGGGCCTGAAGTAAACTACGAACGGACCTTTCGAAGCATCTGGGTAAGCTTTCACCCGTGTTGCCGGTACCCTTGGTACGGGGCTAGGTAGCGGGGAAGGTAGAGGGGAATTGATGGGGGAGAATTCAATCTCTTCCCCATTTGTTTCCACATCCAGGAATAGTTGCACCTGCATGTCGTCCATTCTGCGGGAGCGTTACGCTCTACCGCACACAAACGATAAATATTCGAATGTGGGGGGAGGGGGTCAAGTAGTTGCTATTAAATTTTAAAAACAATTTTTTCAAACTACAATGGATCAAAATAGAAAAAAGGCAGTAATACTAATACTAATAACAATAGTAATAATAATAATAATAATAATAATAATAATGATAATAATAATAATAATAATAATAATAATAATAATAATAATAATAACAATAATAATAATAATAATAATAATAATAATAACTCGGTACCGTTTGAGAAGGTGGGGACTCGACGGGGCTTAGCTGCTAGCTGCCGAGCGGGTCGTAGGTTGCGGATAACGATATGGCCATTAAATATAATGGTTAGTTGCGAATACTTGAATAAGCAATCCCGGACAAGCAGCGAGGATGGTCTGTGGATGTGGCGGGGCCTAACAATGGGCTTTGTTGAGCTCCCTAGAAATACCACAATATCCGAAAACCAGTCCTGACAAGCGAGCTGGTACCGCTATAAGTACCTAAGCCCAAAACCCTACCAATCGGTTAGGCTTCCGATTAAAAAAGTGAACCCAGAATGGAGACACGACATAGAAGAAATAGGCCAATGCGATCGCCCGAGGAGGGAGCCCTTACTGGAGCTGGTCCTGGAACAGGGGACAGAGCGAGCGGCCAGCGGCTGGAGGAGAACGAGGTGCAAGAGCGGCTCTCCAGTCAACGGGCACAGCCCGTAAACTACACGCAAAACAGTCAAAGCAGCAACAGACACCACCAAGGCACTGCTGCACCTGCTGATGATGCTGCGACCGACCGTCGTCAGTCGCTCACGTTGGCAGGCCACCAACGGCAACGGATCATGTGGACTAGGGAGATGAACATGTATGTGATTCGTTGCTACCACGTTTGCACGAAGTTGGAGACGGATATGCCTGGCAGGCCAAGAATGCTAGACATGTTCATTGAGCAGTACCCTCGGCTTGCCAACCAGCTTGACCGGAACAAGTTGTACAGCCGACAGCGAGCAATACTATCCAACAATATGCTCACTGTGACGGAGCTGGACACCATCAGGCTGGAAGTGCAGAGGGAGTTAAGGGAAGGGAATGGATCGAGCGATACGTCGAGCAGGAGTTCTGCAGGGCAATCGGTTGCGAGTGAGGAGCCGGAACAAAATGCATCGATAAACACGGCAGTGGAGGAGCTACGCGCTTCGGAACAAATAATGGACCAACAACGACAACAACTACGAGACGAACTAGCTTTCCAGATGGACACAGCGGTTACACAGTTTCGGGGAACAGACCCCACTTCCCGACACAGAATACCAAAACTACAGTATTCCTACCGGCTGACGAATGCAGTAAGAACCTTCAATGAGGATATTTTGCCACAGTATTCGGAAGCCGCTGAGAACCTTGAGGAGCTGCAGTTTATAGTGTATTGCGCAGCTGTAGCCGTCGTGAGAACCCTGGGACTACGGACCTATCCCCAAGGTAACGGTGAAGGTCGTCCCTGTCCCAGCGCACAGAAGCCCGCATGGATGCGACGACTGGAATTTAGGATTGCAACTTTGCGGGTAAAATCGGTCGGTTGACACAGTACACGAGGGGAAACCGATCAAGGAGGCTGGTTCGTCAAATAGCGGAACTCGTAAAGCCCGCAGAGCTCCGAGATCTCAGTGAACTCAAAATCACGGAGATTCTCGACACCCATGTACAACGGTTGAGTGCTCTTGCAAAACGGATGCGGCGTTATGGTGAATGTTCAAGACGGAAGAAAGAAAATCGGATGTTCAGCACGAACGAGAGAGAGTTTTATAACCACATCAGGAACGACAAACCCGATTACAGCGAGGGGCTTCCGGAGATTGGCGAAGTTACACAGTTCTGGGCCAATTTATGGGAGAACCCCGCTCAACACAATGACAGCGGGATGTGGTTGGTAGGAGAGGAAGAACATTGTGATGGAATTGAACGCATGGCTGCTGCAGTAGTAACCACCCAGGATATCCGGGAGGCTACGCGGTATACCAGGAATTGGGCCGCACCCGGACCAGATTTTGTGCACAACTTCTGGTATAAAAAACTGTCAGCAGCCCACGGACGACTAGCGGAATGCTTCAACATGGTGCTAAGAGACCCCCAGGAGTTACCAGAATTCATCACGAAAGGGGTAACCTACCTCCTACCGAAGGATCGTAACACGGCTAATCCAGCTAAGTACAGACCAATAACATGTCTCTCAAGTCTGTATAAAGTGCTCTCGTCGGTAATCACTCGAAAAGTGCAGGACCATTGCGAGGTGAACAGAGTGATGACTGAGGAACAGAAAGGCTGCCGCAAAAACACGCAAGGCTGCAAAGATCAGGTCATCATTGATGCGGTTATTGTTGGCCAGGCAAGCCGAAGCAAACGAAACCTTGGTATGGCGTACATCGACTATAAGAAGGCATACGACTCGGTACCTCACTCGTACCTCATAAGGGTACTGAAGTTGTATAAAATAGACGATGGTTTCATCAGGTTGATGCAGCACGCAATGGGAATGTGGAGCACGTCTCTCCACGTTACCGACGGAGCAACAGTGTTACGGTCTAGAACTCTCAGCATAAGGAGGGGGATTTTCCAAGGCGACACCTTCAGTCCGCTATGGTTTTGCCTCGCGATGAACCCCCTTAGCAGAGCACTCAACCGATGCAGCTATGGCTATCAATTGAAAAGTGGGACTATAAGTACAAAAGTAACCCACACCTTCTACATGGATGATTTGAAGTTGTTTGCGGAATCAAAGGAGAAGCTGCGTCATCTGTTACAGGTGGTGACAACGTTCAGTAACGATATCCGG